>NC_091306.1:1891454-2011454 GCF_038502225.1 Cherax quadricarinatus | reverse complement strand
GGTTAACGCTCTCGCTTCACACGGTGAGGGCCTGGGTTCGATTCCCAACCAGAGTAGAAACATTGGACGTGTTTCTTTCCACCTGTTGTCTATGTTCCCCATCAGTAAAATGGGTACCTGGGTGTTAGTCGACTGGTGTGGGTCGCATCCTGGGACACTGACCTAAGGAGGCCTGGTCACAGACCGGGCCGCGGGGGCGTTGACCCCCGGAACTCTCTCCAGATAAACTCTCCAGATAATACCCCTGGTTTTCGCTACATATATCTTAAACTACAGCAAGTTATGGTAGTGTGTAGACTTCGGACTTGGCTCTACAATATATTACATGTGTTTATTTTCAGGTGTCTCTCTTCTTTACTTCAGAGTAATACATCTCAAATATTTTGAGACATTCCCAGCAGTTGAAATTCTTCATCTACTGTGAGGGCAGGAAATTCATCTACTGTCAGGGCAGGAAATAACCGCCTTACGTTTTCCAGCTCTGATTTTTCTCCTGCCGTAAACGAAGGTGTGAGCAGTAAACAGTATACGAGAGGAGTTGAGGACACAAATTATTTGAATGATACAATCAATGGTGTTATTTCTCTTGTTTTGAAAGTTCTCATTATCTGCCCCTATCGTTGTTCTGACATTATTATTCCATATAAACCATGAAGACTTGCGCAAATGCCACAAACCTGATGGGAGGGTAGATAAATATCGCTGATAAAGCAGTGATTAAGAAAAGGGACCCAAAGTTCTAGCTAAATTATTGCTATAGTAATTATGTGAGCACAGTTAGATAAGTACACAGGTGAGTACACAAATGACATAAGAGGACAGAACCTGAGGAGACATGATAACCACATAGAAAATTCTCAAGAAAACTAGATATGATAGACAGGAAGAAAATTCGCAAATAAGAGCACAGATGCAAGCTAAAAACACGTTTGTCACAGATATGTCACGAAGTATTTCTTCAACTTTATGGGTGGTGAGGTTAGAAAATGGAAGCGCCTGGGAGAAGTAAATGCAGACTCCATACAGAGTTTGAAGAAAAGGGATGACAGTATCCACGAGTTCAGGGAGTAAAACGCGGAAATCGGCAAGTTAAGAGGTAGGGCCAGGAGCTGAGACTCGACCACCGCAACCACAAATAGGTGAGTACGGGCTAGAGGGACACACCTCACCAGACACAACTCTAAGTAATTCAAGACACTGAATTCTTGCTCCCTAGCTACCCTCCGCTGACGTCCCAGCTCTGGAGTGGGGTGGGTGGAATGGGTGTGGAGGGTGTGTGTGGATCGGGAGTGTGTGGAGTTGGGGTGGAAGGTATGGATGTTTCTGGTGTTGGAGTGGAGTGTGTGGGTGTGGAGCGGGTGTGTGAAGTCGGTGTGAATGTTTATAAAGGGGATTAGGTGGGTGTGAGAGGTGGATGGGTGTGTGGAGTGGAAGTATCTAGTGGAGAGTGTTGGGGGGAAGAGTTGCTGAGTGGGTTTTGTGAAATGGGCATAAGTTGGGGTGTGGTGGGAAGTGTGGAGTGGAGGGTGTGAAGGTGAGAGGTTGGGGTGATTCTAGTAGGGTGTGTGAGAAGTGAGAGGTGTGGAGTAAGTGGTGGTAAGAGAAGAGTACTCAGCTCGGGAAGAAATCTCAAGATTTTTCACCTGGGTGAAGTTTATCCTCGTCACCGAACACGGGTCTCCAGTTAGCACTGGAGGTGGGAGCACAAGTGCAATATTCAAGCAGAATCAGAGAGAAATTCGAATGTTTTTCTTCGAAGCCTTTTTATCTTATTCTCCGAGCAATGAGTCCCCATAATCTGCACACACACACACACACACACACAAAGGAAGTGGAATAGTTAGTTTGTAGCGGAGGCAGGGTCCATACATAGCTTTAAGAAGAGGTATGGTAAAGCTCATGGAGCAGGAAGAGAGACCCAGTAGTCGTCAGTGAAGAGACAGGGCCAGGAGCTGTGACTCGACCCCTGCAAACACAACTAGGTGAGTACACACACACACACACACACACACACACAGTCACGATGAACCTGATGAGAGAAGCTGTCGTAATTATCACCGGCAAATGAAGTGGAAGATCACTATTATTCTATAAGTACCAACTGTTAAGTGACGTGTCTGACCTCACTAGGTCAAGGCATTGGCTTAAGCCGGTGGGAGAACTGGACCTGCCTCGCATAGGCCAGTAGGCCTGTTGCAATGTTCCTTCTTATGTTCTTATGTTAACTGCTGGTAGAGGCGGGATCCACACATATTCTTAAGAAAAGGCGACAAGACTTTTTTTAGCCAGAGAAAGTGGACCTAGTAAGGACCAGGGAAGAAGCCTGGCCAAGAGATGTGACTAGACCCTGCAACCACATAAAGGCGAGTACATACATACATACATGATTAAACTAAATAGTGGTTATAATGAACCAAGTGTTAACGTAAACTATTGTGAACTTGAATTAAACTGTGTTAAACTTATATCTGTAATTTAAATTGAGGTCCCGGACTGTATGAATGAATTAAATGAGGTGGTCATCGAAGGCTGACGGCAGCCGAGGTCTTGGCAGTTCACAATAATTCCTCTTAGGGGAAGAAAATTTCCTTTGTAACCCCATTCATTCTCCGAAATTATTCTTTGTTTAATGCATCTTCAAATATATGTCACGAAGGAAGATACAGACGTGGCAAGCCCTCACAGTTACCAAACACTGCAACTCAGAGCAATAAATAATTTAGCAAATGCTACACAGACATTGATCAATTTTACAGTAATAAAGCAAAATTACGTTTTCTGCGGTTAACTCACGGAGCAATTCTCCCCAATTAAACTTTTTCCCGAATGGCCAAGAAAGAAGAGAGTGCGAGACTTTACGAGCTCGAAAGATTGGGTGGGAGTGCATTGCAGGTCACAAGGCCACAGTGTTCCCAGGGACGGAGTTCCCTTATATTACATAACCCATTCGCCCGCACTAGTTGAATCACGCAGAGGGTAGAATTCACTCTCTTTTCGAGGCATAACTGTGTAGTAATCTGACTTTTGTTCTACAACCTTCGCCTGTGTAGCAATCTGAACCTGTTCTACGACCTTGGCCTGTGTAGCAATCTGAACCTGTTCTACGACCTTGGCCTGTGTAGCAATCTGAACCTGTTCTACGACCTTGGCCTGTGTAGCAATCTGAACCTGTTCTACGACCTTGGCCTGTGTAGCAATCTGAACCTGTTCTACGACCTTGGCCTGTGTAGCAATCTGAACCTGTTCTACGACCTGGCCTGTGTAGCAATCTGAACCTTTTTCTACGACCTTGGCCTTTACATGAATGTTTGACCTGCCGCATCAAGTACACTTGGCATGTACAATCTGAACCTTTCACACCTTGGCTGAGCAATTGAACCTGTTCTACGAGGTGGCCTTGTAGAGTCGAACTTCTACGAGGAATAATGTGACAAATAAAAGCTTAGTTACAACAATTTTCAAATTTGGGTGAGTGTCTAGAAGTCATGTAAAGTCTCAATTCTTAGAGAATTGAAAAAAAAAAAACACAATTTTAAAAACATTTAATTTGACGTGAGTTTAGCATGTAAAAGCACCTTTCAAGTGCAAAAAAACACTGAACACTATAGAACTAGATCTAAGCATGGACCATCAATCCAAAAACATTCATTATAACGCTAAAATATCCATCACAAACTGTAAACACATTAGTAACTAAAAATTACCCTCCCAAAAAATTCAAGTTTCATCCGAATTTGTGGAAAAAATTATTAACTATAAACCAACGGTACTACTACTACTACACTACTACTACTACTACTACTACTACACTACTACTACTACTACTACTAAAAGTAAGGAACATTATGTACCGAGAGGTGTTGACTTTAAAGGCTACTTGAAGGCTTACGGTATTCTTGACTGGTATTGAACGGTTTACATGCAGCCTTAATGAATCGTTTAGACCGAATAATGATAAAAAACTATACAATAAAAAAAAAAATGCTTTAATATATACCAACCACATTGCATATTTCAACTTGCGTTAGAATTTTGCATTTTGAAGTTTAACATTTGCAGAGCACTAGCGGAAAAAGCTAAACACACAGAGACTCCTCGTTCACAGGCTGTCAAGCATTAACACATCTGAGAAACATTACAGCTTGGAAATACTGAATAAAATCTGACTTTTTCCATAAGTAAACGAACAAAATTTAGTTCAACTTTCTAGTCTACTTTTATAACAGTTTCTAGTCTACTTTTATAACAGTTTCTAGTCTACTTTTGCAACACTGTGTAATTTTACACTTTCAACTCTGCTTTTAAAGATCATCAGGAATAATTTTCCATTAATTCAGACAAATTTTCCCAAGAGCACAGGACCTACATTTTACATACTCATTTAACTCATGAAAATATCATTTAGGCCCGTTAAAGTCATAGAACGATGAAACTGAAAAAATGGTATTTAAACCAAAGAAAATGTGAATTCATCGTCCTGGGACTGTACTTAGAAGACAGTAGCTAGCAAGAACCCATGGAATTCTTCCCACCATATAAATAAATGTAAGATAGTCGGAAAGGATAGTTACATAAAGCTTATATGAGTTAATTTTATTTTAATTTCCCGTGTATTTTATTTCAGAGCACACGCTTATTTTTCCAAAAATTATATAGTCTTCTTTCCTATGCAATTTCAGCTTAGCCTTTATTGTCAGTAATACTCCATGGGAAGAAGAGGTCACTAACTCTTGCTTCTAAACAGCAACAGTATCTTGGATAAGGTGTTGCTAAAGCATGAAGTCGTTTGATAATTGCAAAGGGAATATCGAATAACCAATCTCTCACAGGCAAATTTAGTCTGGTTACACATCTACTTATCTGTGTATATATGTTGACTGTATCTGTTAAGACTCTTTGTATCTGTTGTCGTCTTGATCTTCACTTTACCAATATCATGAAATTAAAGAAAAGAAATAAAAGACGATGTATAACATTAATGAGAAGGCATAATGAACAGGAAATAAACTGATATTATTTTTCCTTGAATCATCTGTTATCAACCCTTACTTCTCGTTCCTTTCTTACTTTTTTTTACCCCTCATCTCTCAGACTATTGCCACCCTAGTTTATTTTTGCTCAGAGGTACCTCTCATTCCCTCCCTTCTCCTATCACGTTTAACTTTCTAGCCCTGCTTCCCCTGCCCAGTCTCCTCCATAATTACCATATTAAACTCTATCCAAATTATAATCACGAGTATTTATTATTCATATAGATCTAGTTCAGCTTGAATTAAGCTTGTGTTACGTTAGTGTTCCTTGGCGTAAATTTTGAGTGTTCCTAGTTGAGTCAACAGGGGTTCATTTCTAGCTTGTAGGTCTTGTCTTTTGCAGTTTGATTAACTGGTAAACCATACTACGTCCTTTTGGGCTCTGTCAATCGTGAGATCGAATTATAGTCTTTGATTTACATTGTGTTTCTATCTGCCTGATGGTTTTTCTTAGTCATTGACATGTGTTCACTACACTTATCACACACACATACAGCAACAAGGAGTCACAGATGGAAGTTGAAGACTCAGATGAATCACAGGGATGTTAGGAAATATTTTTTCAGTCACAGAGTTGTCAGGAAGTGGAACAGCCTGGGAAGTGATGTAGTGGAGGCAGGATTCATACACAGCTTTAAGAAGAGGTATAATAAAGCTCATGGAGCAGGAAGAGTGACCTAGTAGCGGCCAGTAAAGAGGCGGGACCAGGAGTTGTGAATCAAGCCGTGCAACCACAAGTAGGCGAGTACAATTAGGTGCGTACACACAATTTTATATATATATATATAATGCATATATATATATATATATATATATATATATATATATATATATATATATATATATATATATATATATATATATATATATAATGTAGGTAGTAGGTTGGTAGACAGCAACCGCCCAGGGAGGTACTACCGTCCTGCCAAGTGAGTGTAAAACAAAAGCCTGTAATTGTTTTACATGATGGTAGGATTGCTGGTGTCCTTTTTTCTGTCTCATAAACATGCAAGATTTCAGGTACGTCTTGCTACTTCTACTTACACTTAGGTCACACTACACATACATGTACAAGCATATATATACACACACCCCTCTGGGGTTTTCTGCTATTTTCTTTCTAGTTCTTGTTCTTGTTTATTTCCTCTTATCTCCATGGGGAAGTAGAACAGAATTCTTTTCCGTAAGCCATGCGTGTTGTAGGAGGCGACTAAAATGCCGGGAGCAAGGGGCTAGTAACCCCTTCTCCCGTATAAATTACTAAATTTGAAAAGAGAAACTTTCGTTTTTCTTTTTGGGCCACCCTGCCTCGGTGGGATACGGCCGGTTTGTTGACAAAAAAAACTAATATATATATATATATATATAATATCTATATATATAATATATATATATATATATATATATTATATATATATATATATATATAAAATATATATATATATATATAAAATATATATATATATATATAAAATATATATATATAATATATATATATAAAATATATATATATATATATATATATATATATATATATATATATATATATATATATAAATATATATATAATTGTGGGAAGTGGAACAGAATTCTTCCTCCGTAAGCCATTCATGTAGTAAGAGGCGACTAAAATGCCAGAAGCAAGGGGCTAGTAACCCCTTCTCCTGTATACATTACTAAAGTTAAAAAGAGAAATTTTTGCTTTTCGTTTTGGGCCACCCTGCCCTGGTGGGATATGGCCGTTTTGTTCAAAGAAATATATATAAACAATTCGCAAACAGGCGAAATTATTTACAAACACTGTCTCTTCGTCCACAGCAGGACTCGAACCTGGCATCGTGGTAAAGTACTGTGTACTCTGATACAGAGTTTGCAGGTTCGAGTTCTGCTGTGGACGTAGAGACAATGTTTGTATACATATATATATATATATATATATATATATATATATATATATATATATATATATATATATATATATATATATATATATATATATATATATGCAATAAGATCACAGTAAACAGGTGATTTTAAAATATGCAAAACAACCACTGTGAAAAAGTAGTGAAATTCCAAGCGCTTTCGTGACTACTCACATTGTCAAGGAACTATGACTCTTTCACAGTGGTTGTTTTGCATATATATATATATATATATATATATATATATATATATATATATATATATATATATATATATATATATATAAGTATACAACAATCGTATGAGTAATGTATATGAATAACCTTCATTCAACACTGCAGAAATAACGCGAATATTTTCAGTCTAATTTGAGACCCTCCTCAGGCGATGCTAAACAAGTTGGAAAGCAGCTCTTATATATGCAAATAACCAGGTGCACGCGTTTCTATAACTTTGAATGTGTTATATATATATATATATATATATATATACATGTATAAATGTGTGTGTGTGTGTGTGTGTGTGTGTGTGTGTGTGTGTGTGTGTGTGTGTGTGTGTGTGTGTGTGTGTGTGTGTGTGTGTGTGTGTGTGTGTGTGTGTGTGTGCGTGCGCGTGTGTGCGTGCGCGTGTGTGTGTGTGCGCGCGCGCGCGCGTGTGTGTGTGTGTCGTGCCGAATAGGTAAAACTGGTCAATAAGCAAGAACTCATTTAAAATTAAGTCTTTTGAAACTGCTTCTTATACGTTTAAAGATTTTTTTCATTTACGTTAATGTAAAAATTAATAATTTTGTAACAAGCGCAATTTAATTTAGCCTAAATCAGTATATTTTAGATAAGTTTACAATAATTTAATAATAAACAAACACAATGAAATACATTTTTTTTTCGTTAGGTTCAGAATGATTTTTGTGAAATTATTGCATACACAAATTTTCGCTTGCCTTATAAGACAAGAAGATCGTTGTTTTTTAAGCCAAAATCGCAGGTTTTACCTATATGGCACATTATATATATATATATATATATATATATATATATATATATATATATATATATATATATATATATATATATATATATATATATATATATATATATATATATATGAGAGGTACTGTGTCTGTTTGGCAGATGTGAATGAAGGGAGCGAGTAGCGAATTATCAAATGTATTTATGTATGTTTTTAACTCATTTTCTCTCTCTCTCTGTTCATGGGTTACTTATTACTAAAGCCTTGTGTTGTGAAGCTGTGTCAATGTGTTTCGGTTTGCGTGTTTTTGTGTTTTAAATGTGTTCATGCGCTTGTCTTGCCTTCCTGAGTCTATATTAGGCCGCCTCAGTGTTTGTACTTCAAGTTCAATATGTTAGCGTCTCCCAAACAAACAGAAGTTCATATGTATTCATATCGCTAAGGGAAACGTTCAAACATCGATTTATGTCTAATAACTTTTGCGTATTTGCCGGTATTAAATATAGCCTTTCTAGTTACACATTTAGAAATATTTGTCTATGTTATTTTGCTATATTTATAACTATATATAGCAGGAGTTTTATTTTGCAAGAACCTGGACAAGGACTTAATATTAGGCTTCCATGTTCTTGGACAGTTCACGTTCAGCCGAGACACATGTGCTGAATTAACTACGCCGGTGCCTGCTAGTGTAAGCACGATGGAGAGTAGCCTGATGTAAGCCACCTGAATGGTTTATCTGTTTTTTTAGGAAGCTTTCTGCTTGGCGTCAATCACATAATCAAGCACCAGGTTAGAAAATAAAATAATGATACTTATCCGAGTCCTGAATTTGTTTGCTTAGATATCCTTTTGAAGTGATTCGTGAACCTGCTTCAGTGTTTTAATGAATTTTATGACTGACACTGTCGTCAGGAACATCCAACCTGGTTTGGCTGAGGTGTCGTAACTGCCAACCCACCAAACTGTTGCTGCATGCATACCCTTCTTTATTTATCACTGCCTCATCACTTCAGCCACACACGAACTTGATTAAATATAAGCTTTCCGTGTGCTTTTTTTCCTTGTATTTTTTTGAGTGGCTAAATAAGTCTCTCTTCTATCTTCCTAATATGCTTGCTTAATTTACTACATTTTAAGATATGTACTGATTATGATATATTTATCAACAATTTTTTTTAATATTATCTGGTCTTTTTTTCAACTACAGAATCCAGTTAGGAACATGGTAAAATTCACCTGCATATATTAGGGCACCTGTAAACGATCTTATTATTTAGATTCTCGTTTAATATAACAATACATACTTCATATACTCGTTTTATCACCATATCTAGCAACGGGCGCTACCAGTGCGCTACCTGGTATCCCTCATCACTTCAGTAATACTCTCTCCTTGTAACATTCTTTTTATCTTTTATCCCATCACGCTTAACACGCACCATTTTTCAGATTAGCGGCTTTAAGCCAACGTAAGCATATATAATAAAGTCCTGGAATTTCACACTGCTATTTCCTGTCCTTCCCCTCCCCAAGCATCCCAAGCAGTGAACAGAAGGAACACAGGAGGAGACGGTTGCTTAAGATTTAAGTTTCACACGATATTGCTTATCTGTTACTAATGTGGAAATCTCATAAGAATGGGCGGCCAAGCCATGATAACGGGTGTTAATATCCAGACCACTAACATTATTTTCTGGGTAATTGGACGTACTTTCCAAATGCCACCATAGAATAATATACATTTTAAGCGCAAAAATAAAAACGCAGTAATAGAGAAATAATATAACTTTCAAAGAGGTTGCAAATATCATCAAATGAGTTTCATTGCTTCACGTCACACGGATTGTACTGTTGGTCTGGTGCGAGCAACAGAATTAAAAACAGTCGAGTTACATCACAACGCCGGGATGCCATTATGCCTTACGTCACGCTGACCTTTGATATCTGGTCATGTGAGATTATTCTTTCAGGCCTAAAATGAAATTCAACCTTAAATAGAAGCATCACTACTTAATTATTCTGTAAATTCTTGGCATTTATTTAATTTTCCGATATATTTTTTTTCAGTATTTCTTGTATAACATAATGCAAAATTTGTTGTACAGTTTGACCTTGACGCAAAATCGTAATATATTAATATATTACACGTAAGTACAGTTTAAATTTTGCTTCGTTTTCTTTCACAATTTGTAATGGTTTTTGTATTGCAACGAAAACAATTTCCCCCCCTTTTTTTTTACGACGCAATCTGAGACTGAAAAATCAGCTCATGACAGTGTCTCACACTGGTGGCTCTCACAAACGTTTGACATGACAGCTTCCCACACTGGTGGCTCTCACAAGCGTGTGACATGACAGCTTCTCACACTGGTGGCACTCACAAGCGTGTGACATGACAGCTTCTCACACTGGTGGCTCACAAACGTGTGACATGACAGCTTCTCACACTGGTGGCTCTCACAAGCGTGTGACATGACAGCTTCTCACACTGGTGGCTTTCTCACAAACGTTTGACATGACAACTTCTCACACTGTCTCCTCTCTTACAAACGTTTGACATGACAACTTCTCACACTGACGGCTAACAATTTACCTCACGTTCCTCCCTGCTTCTACACTTAAGCATATTTTTCCGGCCTTTACGTATCTGCATATGGCGTGTGAGGCCCCATGTCGGGGCTAGCGAGGACAGGTAGTCTGAGTTGTCAAATGGCAAGAGTTGACGTACCTGTTGCCAGTGCTCCTCCAGGCTGCATGCCGAGGAGAAGTAGCCAGTGTCATGCACCAGCTGCAGCTCCTTGAAGATGCCGCCGTTGGGCAGTACATCCATGATGGTAAGGAGCCAGTATAGTTCCTGCCGTGGTTACTCTCCTGCTCCCCGCCGGGGGTCTCCGCGGCCGCCGCCACCCTGCACACCCACCACCACACTCATCCACCACAACACTCCGGCGCACAGACTCACAGACGCTTGGAAAACACCGCTAGAGCCACAGAGAACCTCTCTCCTCCACGGTAACAATCACACTCAGCGTACGCTACACACGAGACCCTTCGCGCTCACGCCGGGAGGCGGAGCCTTTCGGGCCTCAGCCAGTCGCAGCCCTGATACCCGCACAGCTAATCATAAAATAGGTTTTCATTGGCTGAGGCAGAGTTCTAAATTGTGCCATACAGAGAATTGCTTCAAGCAATTAACTTCATTACAAATTTCGAGAGGAATTAAGAAAGATTGGTGGTTGAGGCTGGCAAGGCCTGGAGACCCCTGGCACCGACATAAAGGCCATGTTTGTGCTTGTCTCGCGGCTCCAGTGGAGTGGCGTGCAGGCGCCCAGACAGCAGTATCGACGCACTCATTGAGGCAGACTGTGCAGCAGCAGCAGCACCACCACCACCACCACCACCACCACCACCACCACCACCACCACCACCACCACCACCACCACCACGGCAGAGGCAACAGCAGTAAGGTGTACCACTGCAACAACCAAACCACGCACCTACATTCCAAAAGCATCCACGTCAATTCAGAGTTTCTAAGGAGGAAGGTGAAAACTGTCAACGTCAACACTGTTCTCAGGATATACACGTCTTATGTAATGCCTGCTAACTGCTTCACTACTGGGTTTCTGAAGAATAAGACTCCCCATACTGCTCCTTCTTAGTTTAGTTGTTGATATTAATTTTCTGGCCATCCTGTCAGGCTCGCGCGCTCACATTATGGCTTGAGAAGGAAAGAGGCCTATTTTGATCATAAATGGAATATCACATTCATTTTTTTTTCATTTTAATATTCTTTAAAAATATATTTGTATATAAAATATCGTTTTTCTCCGCTCGGATTCAGAACCTATTTTTCCCATAGCAATGTGGCTACTGAAGTATGGCAAATGGAATTCACGATGCCTTATGACAGTGGAAGGAGTTGGGGAGTGCAGATCCTGGTCACCCCACATGGGATGTACCGCCCTGCCATGCACAGTTTATCAGTCTGTCAATCACGACTTGTACACAACATTCAGTGGTGTCACAGATTCCTAGCTTATGAGATATTGTCAAACTTGTAAATCCCATAGAAAATCCATACTTTGGAAGGCAAACAGGAATGCTGTATATTTCGATCCTTCTCTGGGATCTTATTTAGCAAGTGAAAGGAAGCAAATAGAGGGTGGTGGTATTTAGAAGTGGGTGACATTACTATCCAAGATTTTAACATTTGGAATTACTTCTGCAATAGCTAGTGCTGCACATTCTGTAGTAAGTCTTGCATGTCGTGGAGTACACTAAAGAAATCTTTGTTGAGGAGTCTGAAGGTAGTTCTAAAATTAGCCTAGCGCTGTATAGCCCTTGTGGCTTAGCGCTTCTTTTTGATTATAATAATCTAAAATTAGCCAGTTTCGCATTTGCTGCATGTGCTATCCACGTAGGCTTCTACCTGAAGTCGGTTTCGGGGGTCACCGTCCCCTTCCTTCCACGCGTCCAAGTCCTAGACCAAACCTTCCGGATACTACCTTGATCAACCAAGCTGATGGTACTAGCCGCATGCAGTCCAGCGTATGCATCACAGCCTGCTGATCAAGAACTGCATTGCCCTTATCCAGTTGCCTCTTGAAGTCAGCAAGAAATACGTTTAATTAAGTTGCCTGAACCTGATTGTTTTCCTTCCTCCAACGTTTCGTTTTATTTCGTTTATGATACGAGGCCTCAATTGGTCGGCTTCAAATTTCAACGATAGCGTACGGTAGCGTAGGGCTCATAAAACTATTGCATTTGCAGTTGCCCAATGACCAATGTTGTGTAATCCACTTCAAGACTTCAGGAATAGGTCCGATGACTTTCATTCTATTTCGACGACGTGGAGAGTGAAACTGAAATGTGAAGGTGCACGGTTGCCAATTTTATGAATAAAACAACGAAATTTTTATTCCAATTTAATCATGGAAAATATATATGAGTAATGACGGCAGTGTGTTGGACTATATATATATATATATATATATATATATATATATATATATATATATATATATATATATATATATATATATATATATATATATATATATATATGCAAAACAACCACCGTGAAAGATAGTGAATTTCCAAGCGCTTTCGTGATTACTCACATTATCAAGGAACAATATAATTAATGCATCAAAGGAAGGCATATAAAGGGTCTAGACCACACCTCACCATCACATCCCACAACAAAGCAACACCTGATGCGCGACTCATAAAAAAAGAACACTGCAGCAGACCCGTTGGCCCAACTAGACAGGTCCTTCATAGCAACCCACAAACTATTCTACCCAAGAATTAAGATTTACTATTTGTCCAATGTATTATTAAATTCTTCCCAAATCCTATTAATTATAAATGGATCTAATTTATATAAACCAAAGGAAATATTCATATTATTTTCAAAACTGCTCTTTATGAAACAAGATTCAATTATATTCCTGTCGACCATGGACTTGCTTGATACAACTTTCTCAACTTTTTGAAAATCAATTGGATGGTTAAAATCTCTCATATGAATAAACAGCACCGGAATCTTGTTCAGTTCTAATGCTATGTTTATGTTGTTTTAATCTTAGTTCGAGACTTTTACCAGTTTGACCGTAATAAACTTTATCGCAGATAAAGTTTATTACGGTCAAAGAGGTAGCAAGGGAGAAAAACATAGCATATGAAAGGTTTTCACAAAGCAGAAGTGATATAAGGAAGGTGGTGTATATGGAGAGCAAAAGAGAAATTACAAGAGGGGAGGGAGGGAGTGTAAAAGGAGAATAATTGAGAGAGCGGGGAAAATTTTGTCAAAAAAAAAAAATCTAACAATAAGAACAGTGAGATTAATAAGTTGAGAAAGCCTAGGGGACGAATGGATTTATCAGTTAGAAAAAGAGGAGAGTTGTGTTATGGGAAAGTAGAGGTACTGGGAAGCTGTTAAATGCTGATGAAGAGAGGAAGGCAGTAATTTCATGCATTGGGCAGGGAGGTATAGCATCTTTTAAGAGTGAGGAAGAGCCAGATGTGTGTGTGTGGGGGGGGGAGAGGTGCGTGAGCCAGTGGGTAGAATGAAAGAGGGTAAAGCAGCTGAGATTTATGAGATAAGGACAAATGTTAAAAGTAAATGGAGATATAGCTTTGGAGTGGTTGGTGTGTTTGGTCAGTTAATGTATATAAGGGTGAAAGTATCAGGGAATTAGAAGAGAGCGTGAAAAGTAACCTATGTATAATGGGAAAAGGGGATAAAACCTAGTGTAAGAATTATTGGGAATGAACCTGTTGAGTATTCCAGATAAAGTATATAGTAAATATATTATTGAAAGAATTAAGGTTAAGAGACAAAGCACGATAGCAGACGGACAAGGGCATGTGTAGACCAAGTGTTTACTTTGAAGCTTATAAGTGAACAATAATAAAATAAAGGTAAGGAAGTTTTCAATGCTTGAATGGATTTAGGAAAGGCATATGTTAGGGTGAATAGAGAAGCCTATAAGATTAGTCTATTAAGTCTATAAGAAAAGCCTTTGTCACAAACTGGCATTGTCTGGTCACCATCTGAAAACATGTCGTCTAATAGGAAAGAAAAACTCACATCTCTTCCCTTCGAATCTCTGCGAAAGAATAATTTAAATGGCGACTCATTTGTGCAGACTGCACTGGTCGACTTGCATTTTGCTGCAAAATAAATACACTTGTATTCCATAACAAAATAAATACACATGTATTCCATAACAAGGTGGAGAACCACTACAATTCGATGGGTCAATGGGCGTGCCACTTTTACAGATGGGAACTGCTAGGAGAAAGTCACCCTAGAGATGCGCACTTACAGCTACAAGGCGAGATCTCTCGATTGCAGAACTTGTACCCACTAACATAACTGTAGCAACCTTTCCCATGATGGGATTGTCCCAGCTGGAGCGCTTGTGACCCAACCTTTCAGCAAGTCTCGTCTGCGCTGAAGGGTATCGTTGGCTGGTGCCACTAGTGTAGCTGGAGTCATCCACTCCTGCTAGACTGCGTATATGTTCTTGTAGATCTTGGCTTAAAGATTCAAGTTCATTTATTTACTTCCAGTCCAAACCTAACCCAAGAACAACAAAATACGTCACATATTAATAAAGCTTAAATCAACTACATGTAAAAATGGCGTCAATTATAACCATAATTTTTGAAAGTGTGGACCGGTAAGCCAGTGGAAGGCCTCCGTCAGATGACCACAAGCTCCAGCTGCAGGTAATTACATAACTAACACTCGAGTCAGGAAACACTTGTCCTGTTTCCCGACAAACCTAACCTAACCTAACCTAACTACATGTGCAAAAAAAAGTTTTCACTGGCCTTATATTTTTCCCCGGTGTCCTCTGATCCTTCTGGCGAGTCTCATACACAAACATGTGCACATGCATGCATACACACATGCATACATGTACACAAGCATATGTACATATATGAATATGTATACGTATGCACATATACACATATGAAGACATATGCATATGTATATAAGCAACAAAGCAATGGGAATGGCTTTGGCGCGCATCTTTTTTCGTTCGTTGTGATATCCATTGCATGACTATGTATACATATGCGCGAGAATACATTCGTATACACATTACTAAAGTGTAATAAACTCTTGTCAATGCTTAGTAATAACACTATTCTTCCTCCGTAAGCCATGCGTGTTGTAGGAGGCAACTAAAATGCCGGGAGCAAGGGGCTAGTAACCTCTTCTCCTGTATATATTACTAAATGTAAAAGGAGAAACTTTCGTCTTTCCTTTCGGGCCACCCCGCTTCGGTGGGATACGGCCGGTGTGTTGAAAGAAAGAATATATATATATATATATATATATATATATATATATATATATATATATATATATATTATATATATATATATATATATATATATATATATATATATATATATGTCGTGCCGAATAGGCAGAATTTGCCATCTTGGCTTAAATAGCAACACTCATCTTGCCATATAGGACAAGCGAAAATTTGTGTATGCAATAATTTCGCCAAAATCATTTTGAACCTAACGAAAAAAATATATTTCACTGTGTTTGTTTAATATTAAATTATTGTAAACAAATCTAAAATATATTTAGTTGGGTTAGGCTAAAATAAATTGTTCTTGTTATAACAAGGTTAGGTAAGTTTTCTAAGATTATTTTGGTGCAAAATTATAAATTTTTACATTAACATTAATAAAAAAAATATCTTTAAACGTATAAAAGAAAATTTCAGAAAGGACTTAATTTTAAATGAGTTCTTGCTAATTGACCAGTTTTACATATTCGGCACGACATATATATATATATATATATATATATATATATATATATATATATATATATATATATATATATATATATATATATATATATATATATATATATATATATATATATATGTATATATATATATATAAATATATATATATATATATATATATATATATATATATATATATATATATATGACAGGGTATGACAGGGTGGATAGGGGGGCAATGTGGCAGATGTTGCAGGTGTATGGTGTAGGAGGTAGGTTATTGAAAGCAGTGAAGAGTTTTTACGAGGATAGTGAGGCTCAAGTTAGAGTATGTAGGAAAGAGGGAATTTTTTCCCAGTAAAAGTAGGCCTTAGACAAGGATGTGTGATGTCACCGTGGTTGTTTAATATATTTATAGATGGGGTTGTAAGAGAAGTAAATGCGAGGGTCTTGGCAAGAGGCGTGGAGTTAAAAGATAAAGAATCACACATAAAATGGGAGTTGTCACAGCTGCTCTTTGCTGATGACACTGTGCTCTTGGGAGATTCTGAAGAGAAGTTGCAGAGATTGGTGGATGAATTTGGTAGGGTGTGCAAAAGAAGAAAATTAAAGGTGAATACAGGAAAGAGTAAGGTTATGAGGATAACAAAAAGATTAGGTGATGAAAGATTGGATATCAGATTGGAGGGAGAGAGTATGGAGGAGGTGAACGTATTCAGATATTTGGGAGTGGACGTGTCAGCGGATGGGTCTATGAAAGATGAGGTGAATCATAGAATTGATGAGGGAAAAATAGTGAGTGGTGCACTTAGGAGTCTGTGGAGACAAAGAACTTTGTCCTTGGAGGCAAAGAGGGGAATGTATGAGAGTATAGTTTTACCAACGCTCTTATATGGGTGTGAAGCGTGGGTGATGAATGTTGCAGCGAGGAGAAGGCTGGAGGCAGTGGAGATGTCATGTCTGAGGGCAATGTGTGGTGTGAATATAATGCAGAGAATTCGTAGTTTGGAAGTTAGGAGGAGGTGCGGGATTACCAAAACTGTTGTCCAGAGGGCTGAGGAAGGGTTGTTGAGGTGGTTCGGACATGTAGAGAGAATGGAGCGAAATAGAATGACTTCAAGAGTGTATCAGTCTGTAGTGGAAGGAAGGCGGGGTAGGGGTCGGCCTAGGAAGGGTTGGAGGGAGGGGGTAAAGGAGGTTTTGTGTGCGAGGGGCTTGGACTTCCAGCAGGCATGCGTGAGCGTGTTTGATAGGAGTGAATGGAGACAAATGGTTTTTAATACTTGACGTGCTGTTGGAGTGTGAGCAAAGTAACATTTATGAAGGGATTCAGGGAAACCGGCAGGCCGGACTTGAGTCCTGGAGATGGGAAGTACAGTGCCTGCACTCTGAAGGAGGGGTGTTAATGTTGCAGTTTAAAAACTGTAGTGTAAAGCACCCTTCTGGCAAGACAGTGATGGAGTGAATGATGGTGAAAGTTTTTCTTTTTCGGGCCACCCTGCCTTGGTGGGAATCGGCTGGTGTGATAATAAAAAAAAAAAAAAAAAAAAAAAAAATAAAAAAAAAAATATATATATATATATATATATATATATATATATATATATATATATATATATATATATATATGTGTGTGTGTGTGTGTGTGTGTGTGTGTGTGTGTGTGTGTGTGTGTTGTGTGTGTGTTTATTATTATTATTAACACATTAGCCGTGTTAATAATAACCGAGGCAGGGTGAATCGAAAAAGAAGAAACACTTTCATCATCACTCATTCCATCACTGTCTTGCCAGTGGCGTGCCTACACAACATTTCAAAAATTGCAGCATATCTCTACCCCTCTTTCAGATTGCAGGTACTGTACTTTCCACCTCCAGGACTCAAGCCCGGCTAACCAGTCTCTCTGAATCCCTTCATTTGCGAATCACCGCTGGTCGCATTACTGACCCTCGTAGATCCTCAACAGACCCACTTAGGCATTCTGCCACGGTCTTCCTGACATTTACTCTCATCTCCTTAGGTATTGTATGCTTGCTCTCCAAGATTACGGATCATTTTCTTGTGTGGTACAGTATCAAAGGCTTTCTTTTAATCCAGGAACATGCAGTGCACTCACCCCTTTCTCTCCTGCTTTATCTCTCTTACGCTACCGTAAAGCAAATCTGTACGATTGGCACTCGTGGTGCAAGAATGGGCTCGAGCATCAATCTGTGTGTGTTAATTATCAGTTGTCAAAGGTGCTTCCCTACAGACACCTGGCCAGTTGTTGTGTGTGTTACTTAGTTACCGGTTGTCAAAGACACCTGTCAACAGACACTTGTACGTATGTATAAGTGTGTGAGGGTATTCACCTTCATGTGGTTCGTGTTGGTGATGTTATGTTAGCGTTGGTGATGATGTTGGTGTTGGTGTTGGTGTTGACATTGGTGCTGGCTTTGGTTTTGTTATTGGTGTTGGTGTTTGTGATGGGAGCGGCATTGTTGTGGGTATTAGTGTAGATGTGAAGGTGATGTTGACAACCTCGTGTTTGTCATGGGGGGGATGGGGGGTGCAACAGTAGTTTGTGAACAGCTGTAAAGGTTATTTTGGCACAAAATATGATTAACATCTGTCACAGTTAATACTGACCTTAAGTCAAAGGACAAAAAAACTCAAATAGCGATAAAACCATCAACTAAAAACCTGGAATTCGCTCATTGCTAATTTTTCTCCCAGCTGTTGTTTACAGTGTATAAGCAAAATATCCAATATTTGTACGAAGAAAATGTTTAACGCTATTGAGAACTGGATTGTTCATAGAACTGTTGACAAAAGTGAAGATAAACACGTTTCAGAACAAAATATTTTTGAAACAATGTTTCGCTCTGAAGAAATTTATCAGGAATGACTAAAGTTCTTCACGGAGCGAAACATTATCCCAATAAAAGCTTTTCATGTAACATGTGTCTTTTCTACAACGTTTTGACGCTAAATTTAAAATTAAATAATTAAATAGCATTACATATAATCACATATGCATACCTGCAATGACACAAATATATAATGAAATATATAATGAAACACTCTTTATTAAATTCTCTTACAGGTGACATGCATACTTGCATATTTTCAAATTATAAAGGCAGAATCAATGCTGCATTTTGCAGCTATTTTGACTCTCATCAAGCAAAATAAATTATAATTGTAGGTGTGGAGTATATTCTCTGTTGTCCATGTTGGTTATGAAGGAGGAGCTACAGGAAGGTCCGCATTCTTGAATAATGTACCCAGCTGTTTTATAAATATATTTGTATAAATTAGAGTATCACAATGATTATAATAATTTGCCAGGTGTTAATCTGTGTAGGGGCATAAACAGAGGGTTGAAGGATTATGTGTAAAGAGCTAGTTTGTGTATATCCAAGCCTTCAAGTGTGGGGGAGGGGATGGTGTTAGGCGAGACAGTCTGTGTCCTCCTTTTCGCTGACTACCGCCAACAAGATGGGCATGGTGTGACTACCGCCCACAGGATGGGCATGGTGTGACTACCGCCCACAAGATGAGGTATGGTGTGACTACCACCCCCAAGATGGGTATGGTGTGACTACCGCCCACAGGATGGGTATGGTGTGACTACCACCCACAAGATGGGTATGGTGTGACTACCACCCACAGGATGGGTATGGTGTGAGTACCGCCCACAGGATGGGTATGGTGTGACTACCACCCACAGGATGGGTATGGTGTGACTACCACCCACAAGATGGGTATGGTGTGACTACCACCCACAGGATGGGTATGGTGACTACCACTGCCACAGGATGGGTATGGTGTGACTACCACCCACAAGATGGGTATGGTGTGACTACCACCCACAAGATGGGTATGGTGTGAGTACCACCCACAGGATGGGTATGGCGTGACTACCACCCACAAGATGGGTATGGTGTGACTACCACCCACAGGATGGGTATGGTGTGACTACCGCCCACAGGATGGGTATGGTGTGACTACCACCCCATGGATGAGTATGGTGTGACTACCGCCAACAGGATGGGTATGGTGTGACTACCACCCACAAGATGGGTATGGTGTGACTACCACCCACAAGATGGGTATGGTGTGACTACCACCCAGAGGATGGGTATGGTGTGATTACCACCCACAAGATGGGTATGGTGTGACTACCACCCACAAGATGGGTATGGTGTGACAACCACCCACAGGATGGGTATGGTGTGACTACCACCCACAGGATGGGTATGGTGTGACTACCACCCACAAGATGGGTATGGTGTGACTACCGCCACAGGATGGGTATGGTGTGACTACCACCCACAAGATGGGTATGGTGTGACTACTACCACCCACAAGATGGGTATGGTGTGACTACCGCCCACAGGATGGGTATGGTGTGACTACCACCCACAAGATGGGTATGGTGTAACTACCACCCACAAGATGGGTATGGTGTGACTACCACCCACAGGATGGGTATGGTGTGACTACCACCCACAGGATGGGTATGGTGTGACTACCACCCACAGGATGGGTATGGTGTGACTACCACCCACAGGATGGGTATGGTGTGACTACCACCCACAGGATGGGTATGGTGTGACTACCACCAACAGGATGGGTATGGTGTGACTACCACCCACAGGATGGGTATGGTGTGACTACCACCCACAGGATGGGTATGGTGTGACTACCACCCACAGGATGGGTATGGTGTGACTACCACCCACAGGATGGGTATGGTGTGACTACCACCCACAGGATGGGTATGGTGTGACTACCACCCACAGGATGGGTATGGTGTGACTACCGCCCACAGGATGGGTATGGTGTGACTACCACCCACAGGATGGGTATGGTGTGACTACCACCCACAGGATGGGTATGGTGTGACTACCACCCACAGGATGGGTATGGTGTGACTACCACCCACAGGATGGGTATGGTGTGACTACCACCCACAGGATGGGTATGGTGTGACTACCACCCACAGGATGGGTATGGTGTGACTACCACCCACAGGATGGGTATGGTGTGACTACCACCCACAGGATGGGTATGGTGTGACTACCACCCACAGGATGGGTATGGTGTGGCTACTACCCACATGATGGGTATGGTGTCACTACCACCCACAAGATGGGTATGGTGTGACTACCACCCACAGGATGGGTATGGTGTGACTACCACCCACAGGATGGGTATGGTGTGACTACCACCCACAAGATGGGTATGGTGTGACTACCACCCACAGTGTGGGTATGGTGTGACTACCACCCACAGGATGGGTATGGTGTGACTACCACCCACAAGATGGGTATGGTGTGACTACCACCCACAAGATGGGTATGGTGTGACTACCACCCACAGGATGGGTCTGGTGTGACTACCACCCACAGGATGGGTATGGTGTGACTACCACCCACAGGATGGGTATGGTGTGAGTACCGCCCACAGGATGGGTATGGTGTGACTACCACTCACAGGATGGGTATGGTGTGGCTACTACCCACAAGATGGGTATGGTGTGACTACCACCCACAGGATAGGTATGGTGTGACTACCACCCACAAGATGGGTATGGTGTGACTACCACCCACAGGATGGGTATGGTGTGACTACCGCCAACAGGATGGGTATGGTGTGACTACCACCCACAGGATGGGTATGGTGTGACTACCACCCACAGGATGGGTATGGTGTGACTACCACCCACAGGATGGGTATGGTGTGACTACCACCCACAGGATGGGTATGGTGTGACTACCACCCACAGGATGGGTATGGTGTGACTACCACCCACAGGATGGGTATGGTGTGACTACCACCCACAGGATGGGTATGGTGTGACTACCACCCACAGGATGGGTATGGTGTGACTACCACCCACAGGATGGGTATGGTGTGACTACCACCCACAGGATGGGTATGGTGTGACTACCACCCACAGGATGGGTATGGTGTGACTACCACCCACAGGATGGGTATGGTGTGACTACCACCCACAGGATGGGTATGGTGTGACTACCACCCACAGGATGGGTATGGTGTGACTACCACCCACAGGATGGGTATGGTGTGACTACCACCAACAGGATGGGAATGGTGTGACTACCACCCACAAGATGGGTATGGTGTGACTACCACCCACAACATGGGTATGGTGTGACTACCACCCAGAGGATGGGTATGGTGTGACTACTCCCCACAGGATGGGTAAGGGGTGACTACCACCAACAGGATGGGAATGGTGTGACTACCACCCACAAGATGGGTATGGTGTGACTACCACCCACAACATGGGTATGGTGTGACTACCACCCAGAGGATGGGTATGGGGTGACTACTGCCCACATGATGGGAATGGTGGACTACCGCCCACAGGATGGGTATGGGGTGACTACCACCCACAGGGTGGGTATGGTGTGACTACTACCCACAGGATGGGTATGGTGGACTACCATCCACAGGATGGGTATGGTGTGACTACCATCCACAGGATGGGTATGGAGTGACTACCTCCCACAGGATGGGTATGGTGTGACTACCGCCCACAGGATGGGTATGGTGTGACTACCGTCCACAGGATGGGTATGGTGTGACTACCGCCCACAGGATGGGTATGGGGTGACTACCGCCCACAGGATGGGTATGGTGTGACTACCACCCACAGGATGGGTATGGTGTGACTACCACCCACAGGATGGGTATGGGGTGACTACCGCCCACAGGATGGGTATGGGGTGACTACCGCCCACAGGATGGGTATGGTGTGACTACCGTCCACAGGATGGGTATGGTGTGACTACCGTCCACAGGATGGGTATGGTGTGACTACCGTCCACAGGATGGGTATGGTGTGACTACCGCCCACAGGATGGGTATGGTGTGACTACCACCCACAGGATGGGTATGGTGTGACTACCGCCCACAGGATGGGTATGGTGTGACTACCGTCCACAGGATGGGTATGGTGTGACTACCGCCCACAGGATGGGTATGGTGTGACTACCGCCCACAGGATGGGTATGGTGTGACTACCACCCACAGGATGGGTATGGTGTAACTACCGCCCACAGGATGGGTATGGTGTGACTACCGCCCACAGGATGGGTATGGTGTGACTACCGCCCACAGGATGGGTATGGTGTGCATAATAAACATAAACTAACCCCTATAATTTAAGAGTATCACAATTTTTATCTCTCTCTCTTATATATATATATATATATATATATATATATATATATATATATATATATATATATATATATATATATATATATATATATATATATATGTATATATATATATATATATATATATATATATATATATATATATATATATATATATATATATATATATATATATATATATATATATATATATATATATATATATATATATATATATATATATATATATATATATATATATATATATAATTACCCAGAATGTATATATTAACTTCAGTATTTCAAATGGCAGTGATATATAAATGGTAGTCTTTCTTTAATGTATATTATGTAAGGGGTGATGTAAGAAGGTCAGCATCCATTGATCAGATCTCTCCTTGCATCTTCCCAGCAAATACCAGCTTTCGCTTTATTTACCTACACTAACTTTACTGTTCATATTGTTTTGTCAGCATATAAGTTACCCTTGCGACGAATTCGTGCGTTATGCAGGAAAGCCGAGGTTACCAAAGCTCTGTCCTGTAAAATCAACCTTATTTTCTCTTGTAAAACTGGCTGTGACAAAGCCAATAATATGTATTTTAATATTATAATAGCTTCTGTTTACTGACTCGGCTTATCGTAATCCCTCGTAACTTTTTCTTTTGGTGATAACTTTTTTTTACAAGATAAGTTATCAGACCACACACTCATTGCTTGAACGTTAATCGTATAAAATGATGCTGGTGGGGAGCACTTGAGTCAAGCCACTAGAGATACCTTCCTCTTCCTCCTATCGGGTTTGAACCCGATAGCCTCATATTCCCAGGCGATGTAGGATTTTTTTTTTTGCAGGTTACGCTCTTCACCAAAAATATAATGTGTTTTTTTTCCCAGGACATATTGTTTTAATTAATGAAGCCGGAGATTACTAGTGTAAGTAATGGTAGAATAAAATTTAGAAAATAATATGTCTGTCAGTGTTAATTCAGCGTCGTCTTGGGAACAAGATATTTTATGTAACATTCCTGCTGACCAACTTCGATGGGACGAGAAAACTGAGTAACATATGCTAAGATATAAACAACAAATCACAGGATTGATTGTGAAATGAGGTGGATGCAACACTGGAGTATTGTGTCTACCTCAACACCGAGGTGGATGCGTCACTGGAGTGTTGTGTCCACCTCAACACCGAGGTGGATGCGTCACTGGAGTGTTGTGTCTACCTCAACACCGAGGTGGATGCGTCACTGGAGTGTTGTGTCTACCTCAACACCGAGGTGGATGCGTCACTGGAGTGTTGTGTCTACCTCAACACCGAGGTGGAAGCGTCATGGAGTATTGTGTCTACCACAACACCGAGGTGGATGCGTCACTGGAGTGTTGTGTCTACCTCAACACCGAGGTGGATGCGTCACTGGAGTGTTGTGTCTACCTCAACACCGAGGTGGATGCGTCACTGGAGTGTTGTGTCTACCTCAACACCGAGGTGGATGCGTCACTGGAGTGTTGTGTCTACCTCAACACCGAGGTGGATGCGTCATGGAGTATTGTGTCTACCTCAACACCGAGGTGGATGCGTCACTGGAGTGTTGTGTCTACCTCAACACCGAGGTGGATGCGTCACTGGAGTGTTGTGTCTACCTCAACACCGAGGTGGATGCGTCACTGGAGTGTTGTGTCTACCTCAACACCGAGGTGGATGCGTCACTGGAGTGTTGTGTCCACCTCAACACCGAGGTGGATGCGTCATGGAGTATTGTGTCCACCTCAACACCGAGGTGGATGCGTCACTGGAGTGTTGTGTCTACCTCAACACCGAGGTGGATGCGTCACTGGAGTGTTGTGTCCACCTCAACACCGAGGTGGATGCGTCACTGGAGTGTTGTGTCCACCTCAACACCGAGGTGGATGCGTCATGGAGTATTGTGTCCACCTCAACACCGAGGTGGATGCGTCACTGGAGTGTTGTGTCTACCTCAACACCGAGGTGGATGCGTCACTGGAGTGTTGTGTCCACCTCAACACCGAGGTGGATGCGTCACTGGAGTGTTGTGTCTACCTCAACACCGAGGTGGATGCGTCATGGAGTATTGTGTCTACCTCAACACCGAGGTGGATGCGTCACTGAAGTGTTGTGTCTACCTTAACACTGAGGTGGATGTAATACTGGGGCACTGCAGACCTCAACACTGAGGTGGATGTAACACTGGGGTATTGCAGACCTCAACACTGAGGTGAATGTAACACTGGGGTACTGCAGACCTCAACACTGAGGTGGATGTAACACTGGGGTATTGCAGACCTCAACACTGAGGTGAATGTAACACTGGGGTACTGCAGACCTCAACACTGAGGTGGATGTAATACTGGGCTACTGCTGACCTCAACGCTGAGGTGGATGCAACACTGGGGTACTGCAGAACTCAACGCTGAGGTGGATGCAACACTGGGGTACTGCAGAACTCAACGCTGAGGTGGATGCAACACTGGGGTACTGCAGAACTCGACACTCAGGTTAATGCAACACTTCAGATCTCAACGACGTGGCGAATTTCGCAAAGAAAACTGTTGTTATTATTATTATTATTATTATTATTATTATTATTATTATTATTATTATTATTATTGTTGTTGTTGCTGTTATTGTTGTTGTTGTTATTATTATAATACTGGAAACAAAGCGTGTGAATCGTACTTCAACATGGCACAATTTTTCCCAGTAATCTAGAAAAATGCATCAGTTAATATTTCTAGTATTACCACCATTGTATTATAACCGTTTATAACTTGTTAATTTATTGTATCTTTAATAACTATACATAACACATTTTCTGTAATATATATAAAATAAAAATTACTCATACTGTGATATTTTTTTTTAAAATGCTGATCCAAATAATGGAAGAAGAAACTTGGGTCCAGGCAACTGGGAAACGCAGGAAGAGCTAAACATGAATGTGTTTCGACTAGGAAGAAAAAGAATTTGTAATGGGTAGGACCTCTTAAGGATCTCTGCCACTTTCGATGTTCGCCCCAACAATAGAAGATGCATGGTAACGAAATGAGGCACCAAATAAAAATGAGATATAATTTTAATATATGATTACTTGATAAAGGCGTTACTTGCCTCGTTCTCTGCAATGTCACTAACAATATAATCTTCGTGCAGTGCCACAGTTGATGCTCAACATGACAAGCACAAAGTTTCACTTGCTTCACCCATTTAAGGTGTGTTCACCCGTGCCACGGAAGCTGGTAAACTGACAAAAATAGGAAATGAAATTGTAATTTTAGCAAAAAAAAAAAAAAAAACAGCCGAGTTCACGATCCAGTTTGTGGAATATATTCGTTTGAGGTAAATGATATCTTCACTGAGATTATTTGTGATTTTATTACTCAGATACTGCTGATGTCGTTCATCTGTTGAACCTCCAAAAGATACCAGAACGGATGCTAATTAGCTGCGGTGACTCTAACTTGCGTATAAGGTCTGAAATAATACTCAGTTATCACAAAGAAGACTTTGGTTCTACAGTGCTTTTTCAACATCGTCAAATTAGGTAGACGCCGTTTGCTGCGATTTGTTGAAAATTTAGATGGAATTCCAGTATTCTGTCCTACCAGTTTTGCCTTGGTAAGGATTGGGTCCCACTTTTTTTACGAATCTGATAAATGACACTGACAGACATTCAGTGTCATCTCTCTCAACGACAAGTGTAGCATTGCACGCTTCAGTATCCAGATTAGTTTGATGAATCACTAAGTAACTTCGTCTACAAAGATGGCATTTGAATGCATTCAAATTATGACATGAATTTCTGAATAGACTTGGATTTTCTTAGAGTCTTTTCGGCGAGATTACAATGTTCAAACTAATTTGATAACTTTCTCAATGAATTCAGCTGGTTGAACACCAAATCGTGAGAATATCCTTGTTTGGAGTCCACCATGCATGTCAGAAAGGAAGATTCTAGCTCAGAATTTCCCACCTTTGTTGACTGCTACTAAAGAGATCGTGTATTTGCACGAGTCATCTGTCAGCATCTCCAATGTTGAATGAATTCCACAAACGAAGAATACACAATACGAATTACGCTCCAGTACAACTGCTAGTACACTTTTGCACTTTCCAGTCATAACGAATCGACTGTCAAAAGCCAGACCAATGCAGTGCTGAAAGTTATACTCTAAACTATCTAGAACTGTTAGTATTCAAGCAGCAATTTATTTTTTCAGTCTTCTCGTAAAATTACCAAACAAAATAAATTCAAGTGAAGCGCTCATTGAGGCGCAGGTCAAATGGCCCTCCTAGTTTCCCCTGCTCTCTGAGTGGCCATTGTAATGGACATACCAGCCAAGGAATAGATAGAACTGAAGTTGCGTCACAGCAATATCCAAAGAAAAATGACAACAATCAAGGGACAAGAATGAAAACAGAAGGTTGAACAAGCAAAAAAAAAAGACAGGAAAGAATGCAATGAGCTCAGCAGAAGATTCCATATAGTATTTACAACTAAGAAAGAAACAAAACCAGAAGTAGATGGGAGGACCAACAACTGCAACTATTGAACAGCTGAACAATTAATGATAAGATTTTTTTAATAAAGGTATCGGGGTTAATTAAAATATCTCCAAGAATACACAGAGAAGTGGCTGAAATATTGTGAAGGCAAGTCGCACACATCTTTAAAAAAAATACATAAATAATAAGTAACATTGGAGAACGTGATGATAATAATAAACGAAGACATTAGAGAAATCGTAAATTTAAGAGCGATGCCGTTAACGGTGTAACCTGCAAACTTTTATGAAGATTATCTTCATTTTAAAGTTATTATAAGGATTTAAAGAAAAAAAGAGGCTTGAATAACATCTACCGTAGGAAGCCGTAAAATCATCAGAAAACACAAACGTGAATTCACAACTGGCAGAAATTTATTTTTTTTTTGCGTTTTTCTTCTGCTAAAACAAAAATGAAAAAAAAAGGAAATTCCAAAGAGCGTACAAACGACTAAACGAGATGGAATGACTATGTTATACAGAGAGAAGAGCTAACACTGAGAAGGAATATGATCACTACATACAAAAGAATCCGAGGCCCAGAGCAGAGTGACTAGGATAATTACTAGAAACTAATCAAATATAAGAGGACATGGTTGTAAACTATATAATTACACACACACACACACACACACACACACACACACACACACACACACACACACACACACACACACACACACACACACACACACACGCACACACACACACACACACCCAAGGGTAACAGGAGTAATGAAAAAGCCAGGATGAGCCCATGGTTTACCCAAAGGTGCAGGGAGGCAAAAACCAAGTGTGCTAGGGAATGGAAGAAATATAGAAGGCAAAGGACCCAGGAGAATAAGGAGAACAGTCGTAGAGCCAGAAATGAATATGCACAGATAAGAAGGGAGGCCCAAAGACAATATGAAAATGACATAGCAGCGAAAGCCAAATCTGACCCGAAACTGTTGTACAGCCACATCAGGAGGAAAACAACAGTCAAGGACCAGGTAATCAGGCTAAGGAAGGAAGGAGGAGAGACAACAGGAAATGACCGGGAAGTATGTGAAGAACTCAACAAGAGATTCAAAGAAGTGTTCACAGAGGAGACAGAAGGGACTCCAGAAAGACGGAGAGGTGGGGCACACCACCAAGTGCTGGACACAGTGCACACAACCGAGGAAGAAGTGAAGAGGCTTCTGAGTGAGCTAGATACCTCAAAGGCAATGGGGCCAGATAACATCTCCCCATGGGTATTGAGAGAGGGAGCAGAGGCGCTATGTGTACCCCTAACAACAATATTCAATACATCTATCGAAACCGGGAGATTGCCTGAGGCATGGAAGACAGCAAATGTAGTCCCAATCTTTAAAAAAGGAGACAGACATGAAGCATTAAACTACAGACCAGTGTCACTGACATGTATAGTATGCAAAATCATGGAGAAGATTATCAGGAGAAGAGTGGTGGAACACCTAGAAAGGAATGATCTCATCAACAGCAGCCAGCATGGTTTCAGGGACGGGAAATCCTGTGTCACAAACCTACTGGAGTTCTATGACATGGTGACAGCAGTAAGACAAGAGAGAGAGGGGTGGGTGGATTGCATTTTCTTGGACTGCAAGAAGGCGTTTGACACAGTTCCACACAAGAGATTGGTGCAAAAACTGGAGGACCAAGCAGGGATAACAGGGAAGGCACTACAATGGATCAGGGAATACTTGTCAGGAAGACAGCAGCGAGTCATGGTACGTGGCGAGGTGTCAGAGTGGGCACCTGTGACCAGCGGGGTCCCGCAGGGGTCAGTCCTAGGACCAGTGCTGTTTCTGGTATTTGTGAACGACATGACGGAAGGAATAGACTCTGAGGTGTCCCTGTTTGCAGATGACGTGAAGTTGATGAGAAGAATACACTCGATCGAAGACCAGGCAGAACTACAAAGGGATCTGGACAGGCTGCAGAACTGGTCCAGCAATTGGCTCCTGGAGTTCAATCCCACCAAGTGCAAAGTCATGAAGATTGGGGAAGGGCAAAGAAGGCCGCAGACGGAGTACAGTCTAGGGGGTCAGAGACTACAAACCTCACTCAAGGAAAAAGATCTTGGGGTGAGTATAACACCAGGCACATCTCCTGAAGCGCACATCAACCAAATAACTGCTGCAGCATATGGGCGCCTAGCAAACCTCAGAACAGCATTCCGACATCTTAATAAGGAATCGTTCAGGACCCTGTACACCGTATACGTTAGGCCCATATTGGAGTATGCGGCACCAGTTTGGAACCCACACCTAGCCAAGCACGTAAAGAAACTAGAGAAAGTGCAAAGGTTTGCAACAAGACTAGTCCCAGAGCTAAGAGGTATGTCCTACGAGGAGAGGTTAAGGGAAATCAACCTGACGACACTGGAGGACAGGAGAGATAGGGGGGACATGATAACGACATACAAAATACTGAGAGGAATTGACAAGGTGGACAAAAACAGGATGTTCCAGAGATTGGACACAGTAACAAGGGGACACAGTTGGAAGCTAAAGACACAGATGAATCACAGGGATGTTAGGAAGTATTTCTTCAGCCACAGAGTAGTCAGTAAGTGGAATAGTTTGGGAAGCGATGTAGTGGAGGCAGGATCCATACATAGCTTTAAGCAGAGGTACGATAAAGCTCACGGCTCAGGGAGAGTGACCTAGTAGCGATCAGTGAAGAGGCGGGGCCAGGAGCTCGGACTCGACCCCCGCAACCTCAACTAGGTGAGTACAACTAGGTGAGTACACACACACACACACACACACGGAGTACAGTCTAGGGGGCCAGAGACTACAAACCTCACTCAAGGAAAAAGATCTTGGGGTGAGTATAACACCAGGCACATCTCTTGAAGCGCACATCAACCAAATAACTGCTGCAGCATATGGGCGCCTAGCAAACCTCAGAACAGCATTCCGACATCTTAATAAGGAATCGTTCAGGACCCTGTACACCGTGTACGTTAGGCCCATATTGGAGTATGCGGCACCAGTTTGGAACCCACACCTAGCCAAGCACGTAAAGAAACTAGAGAAAGTGCAAAGGTTTGCAACAAGACTAGTCCCAGAGCTAAGAGGTATGTCCTACGAGGAGACGTTAAGGGAAATCAACCTGACGACACTGGAGGACAGGAGAGATAGGGGGGACATGATAACGACATACAAAATACTGAGAGGAATTGACAAGGTGGACAAAGACAGTATGTTCCAGAGATTGGACACAGTAACAAGGGGACACAGTTGGAAGCTGAAGACACAGATGAATCACAGGGATGTTAGGAAGTATTTCTTCAGCCACAGAGTAGTCAGTAAGTAGAATAGTTTGGGAAGCGATGTAGTGGAGGCAGGATCCATACATAGCTTTAAGCAGAGGTATGATAAAGCTCACGGTTCAGGGAGAGTGACCTAGTAGCGATCAGTGAAGAGGCGGGGCCAGGAGCTCGGACTCGACCCCCGCAACCTCAACTAGGCGAGTACACACACACACACACACACATATATATATATATATATATATATATATATATATATATATATATATATATATATATATATATATATATATATATATATGTCGTGCCGAATATGTAAAACTGGTCAATTAGCAAGAACTCATTTAAAATTAAGACCTTTCTAAAATTTTCTCTTATACGTATAAAGATACATTTTTTCATTAATGTTAATGTAAAAAATTTTAATTTTGCTCCAAAAAAATCTTTGAAAATTTACCTAACCTTATTATAACAAAAACAATTTATTTTAGCTTAACCCAAATAAATATATTTTAGATTTGTTTACAATAATTTAATACTAAACAAACACAGTGAAATATGTTTTTTTTCGTTAGGTTCAAATATTGCATACACAAATTTTCACTTGTCCTATATGGCAAGATGAGCGTTGCTATTTAAGCCAAGATCGCACGTTCTGCCTATTCGGCACGACATATATATATATATATATATATATATATATATATATATATATATATATATATATATATATATATATATATATATATATATATATATAAATTGTGGGACCCATAGCCTCGGAGAAGTGGATAAAAAGGCATCAAGGAAGAATATTTGGATTTCTTCCTGAAGCCGTTTGAATATTCCACTTCCCCTACCACCCCATCTTTTCATTCTTTTTTACCAATAGGAATATTTTATTACATAATATGGTACAGAAGATTTAAGACATACATTGCTGATACAAAGATGGCACATACAGTACATGAGGTGTGAGAGATACATGTCTAGTACATATTGTTACGTTTGTCACTGATTATAATGCGAAAATCTCATCCAGCTCCTCAGAGCTGGGGTGCGTGCCCAAAATACAGCAGGCATTACCCCTCTGAACAGCCGCACTGAGTCGCTGCAACAGAAAACTAGCTGCCCTAGGAACCCTAGTTATTCTGAGGAGTCTTTTGCCTAGCTCCTTAGGGAACTTTGATGCACTCTTTCCCCATGAGCCAAGGGTGTCTGAGCCTATGGGAACAAACATAATGATGGGCAAGTTCTCCATATTTTCTAGATTTTTGGGACTCCCTGAAGCAGCAACGGTCTTCTTGCCGAATAAGCCAAGGGAAAATTTGTGCATATAATACTTTTGCAAAAATCATTCTGAACCCAACGAAGAAAATATATTTCATTGTGTTTGTTTATTATTAAATTATTTTAAACTTATAAAATATATTTAGCTGGATTAGGCTAAATTAAATTGCGCTTGTTATAATAAGGTTAATTAAGTTTTCTAAGATTCTTTTGGTACAAAATTTTAGAAAGGACAATTTTAAATGAGTTCTTGCTAACTGACCAGTTTTACCTGCTCACTTCTCCGTATGTAGCCTGTGAAAGTCTTCTCTTTAGTAACAAGGTGTTGGATCACGGTCAGAACTGGCTATGTTTAGTATAAATGATCAACTTAATAGGATTTTGTAAATTGTAATCAGGAGACACTAATCCGAAAAAATATCTTTAATATTAACGTTTCTCAAAAGAAGTAATATAAATGCATTCTTGTTAAAAACAGAATAGTACTTTTGAGTACTATAATATTAAGAACCATGAGTTTATAATACCATTTATGAACATTTAGTTAAAGTGACATTTCCACTGTCACAAGTAATTCTCCACATATACACATACACATAGACGAAGTGTCTCTCTATAGATCGTCTGTACATACGTACAAGGCTATAGAGTAAATCCTTCCTCGAATAATCACAGGCTTCGAGTACGATAATACACCAAGTAAGAAGCTAACCTTGAGACGGAAACATTTGTCGAAACATAAGTAATTTTAACGAAGTAGGAACAAAACACACAGATGAGATCTTCAATAGAATATAGGAGTTCTAAACTCCCTTTTTACTGAATATAAGATCGGCTCACTTCATGTCAAGACTATGGTAATACGTAGAGGTCACTGAATGACTTTATAACGTCAGAAAAACTCGTAACCTTAGTAGATATCAAAATCTCTAAGTCCAGAACTAACTCTGTCCTTTAAGAATACTTAGTGTAGCGAGAAAGAGGATCCGTGTCACCAACGGAACCGTTTATTATCCAAAACTTGAATCAAAACCAACTTATAGGAGATGTTTGCAAGGCTAGAGGTAGGCTGGTACTCAGGCAACGCCTCTAAGCCAGACGTCATTTCGGTTCCTGATTATTATTATTATTATAATAATCATGGGAGAGAGCTAAACCCATAGGATTATACAGCGCCGGGGGGGGGGGGGGGGCTGGAAGGTATTCAGACTCAATTCAGGGAACCGGAGCACAGACCCAATTCCCTAGATCAAGAACTCATCACCAGCGTCAAGGAACCTCCCTTGAGGGGCTCGGTTCCTAAGACACCTACCCGAGAGATCGAGTGACCCTAACTATTGTGCGATAGTTAGCACAGAAGTTCCTGACTTAATTCAATAAAACACATCCTACCTATATACATATCTAAATGATATAATAATATAATGCAAGATATCTTCATTTTAACAATTAATGAAGATTTCGGCAATATATAATTAAGTGACAAAAAATATATACATATAATAACAAATACCCCTTGAGTTCCATGCAAGGGTTGGGTCCCATGCCACGGACGCAACACAGTTGGAATTTCATTATTCTTTTGTTTTGCATATTGTGATATCACCTGTTTACTGTGATCTTATTGTATCTATATATATATATATATATATATATATATATATATATATATATATATATATATATATATATATATATATATATATATATATATATATATATATATATATATATATATATATATATATATACACACACACGCAACACCCACCTTTTTCCCATTTCTCCCTCCTGTCCTCCGTCCCTCCCTCTCTTTATCTCTCTCTTTACCTTCATTCCTCCGCACCATTCTTCACTACAGAGTGTGGACAACTTCCTCCCACTGTACTGACGACGTAGACATTTTTTTCTTCTAAATTTAATGTAACAACCTGTACGTGAGATGAATGATGGAGAGGGAGCCAGACAGGCAGGGAAGAAAGGCAAAATAAATAAAATAAATAAAAAGACAATGATGAAGAGTAAGAGAGAGCGTGAGCGAGAGCGAGAGCAAGAGAGAGAGAGAGAGAGAGAGAGAGAGAGAGAGAGAGAGAGAGAGAGAGAGAGAGAGAGAGAGAGAGAGAGAGAGAAAGATAGAGACAGACAGACAAATTCTAAGTACAAGTGCCAAGATGAAGCTTGCAGGGTACATAAGCTGAGTCATTAAATTTCTGGTAATTAAGAGTATACACACACACACACACACACGCAAAGGGATATACCAACAAGTGTTGGATGAATTACACACAACTGAGGAAATGGAGAAGCTCCTAAGTGACCTTGATACCTCAAAGGCGGTGGGACCGTACAACATCTCTCCATGGGTCCTTAGAGAGGAAGCAGAGACACTGTGTGTGCCACTAACCAAAATCTTCAACACTTCCCTTGAAACTGGGCAACTACCTGAAGTATGAAAGATGGCAAAGTAGACAGAAATGAAGCACAAAACTATAGATTAGTGTCACTGACGTGTATAATATGCAAAGTCATGGAGAAGATTATCAGGAGGAGAGTGGTGGAGCACCTGGAGCAGAACAACATTATAAACAACAACAAGCACGGATTCATGGAAGGCAAATCCTGTGTCACAAACCTACTAGAGTTTTATGACAAGGTAACTGAAGTAAGAAATGAGAGGGAGGAGTGGGCTGATTGCATTTTCTTGGACTGCAAGAAGGCCTTCGACACAGTTCCTCACAAGAAATTAGTACAGAAGCTAGAGGATCATGCACATATCAGAGAATACCTAACAGGGAGGCAACAGCGAGTCATGGTCCGTGATGAGGTATCACAGTGGGCGAATGTGACGAGTGGGGTCCCACAGGGGTCAGTCCTGGGACCAGTGCTATTCTTGGTATATGTGAACGACATGATGGAAGGGATAGACTCAGAAGTCTCCCTGTTTGCAGATGATGTGAAGTTAATGAGGAGAATTAAATCAGATGCGGAAAAGGCAAAGAGACAAAGAGACCTGGACAGGCTGGATGCGTGGTCCAGCAACTGGTTTATAGAATTTAACCCCGCCACATCCAAAGTCATGAAAATCGGAGAAGGGCAAATAAGACAGCAGACAGAGTATAGGCTAGGCGGCCAAAGACTTCAAACCTCACTCAAGGAGAAAGATCTAGGAGTGAGTATAATACCGAGTACGTCGCCAGAAGCCCACATTAACCAGATAACTGCTGCGGCATATGGGCGCCTGGTAAACCTGAGACTAGCGTTCCGGTACCTCAGTAAGGAATCGTTCAAGACTTTATACACTGTGTACGTCAGGCCCATACTGGAATATGCAACACCAGTATAGAACCCGCACCTGGTCAAGAAATTAGAGAAAGTGCACAGGTTTGCAACAAGGCTAGTTCCAGAGCAAGAGGAATGTCCTACGAAGAAAGGTTAAGGGAAATAGGTCTGACAACACTGGAGGACAGGAGGGTCGGGGGAGACATGATAACGACATACAAAATACTGAAGCTGAAGGCTCAGATGAGTCAAAGGGATGTTAGAAAGTATTTCTTCAGCCACAGAGTTGTTAGGAAGTGGAATAGTCTGGCAAGCAATGTAGTGGAGGCAGGAAACACACAGTTTTAAGACGATGTAGGATAAAGCTCATGGAGCAGGGAGAGGGAGGACCCAGTAGCGGTCAGGGAAGACGCGGGGCCAGGAGCCCTGCACCACAATTGAGTACACACACACACACACACACACACACACACACACACACACACACACACACACACACACACACACACACACACACACACACACACACGCACGCACACACATACACACACACACACACACACACACACACACACACACACACACACACACACACACACACACACACACACACACACACACACACACAAAAGCACACACACACACACACACACACACACGCGCGCACGTAAGCATACACACATTCGTTAGTTTGAGTTTGTGTGTGTGTGTGTGTTAACTTAATTGTGGTTACAGAGGTCGAATCTCAGCTCTTGGCCTCGCCTCTCCACTGGCCACTACAGTGTTCACTCTCTCTTGGCTGCGTGGGTCCTGTCTTGTTTATTCTTAACACTGATGTATGGATCCCGCTTCTACCACTTCCTGCCCTCATCCCCGTAACTCATCTTTTTTTTTTTTTTAATTTCTGTCTGTGACCTTGTGTACCTGAGACCCGCCTCTCAAACAGTCTCGCCTGTCCACCCCGTCAATTCCTCTCCGTATTGTGTACGTTGTAATCATGTCACATGTGGTCCTTCTGTCCTCTGATATAGTCAGGTTTAGGTACTCTAAGTTTCTTTTTACATGTTTTATCGGAAGAGGGTTCCATTCTGGTTGCTCCTTTGGTGTGTGCCTCGGGGGAATTGCTTGGGACTATGCTCACTCCTAGGTCCTTTCCTTTCAAGGCTCGTAGTCTTTGTCCCCCAAGCCTGAACTCTGTTTCCGGTTTGTCTTTGTCCTTCCCGATTTTCATAATTTGCATTTGCTGGGGAAAGATTCTATTAGGTACCTGTCAGACCGGTCCTGCGCCTTGTTCAGATGCATTTATGGTGTACCTCTATTAGTGTTCTCCTCATTAATTCATTAATTTCATATTATCTGCGAACAGCAATGCATCGGACTCACTTTCATCTGTCATATCGTTTCCATACAACAGATACAGCACTGGTTTGAGTACTGACCCTTGGGGAACCCCACTTGTCACTCATGCCCATTTCGGCACCTCCTTCGCTACATTAACTCGTTGTTTCCTAACTGTTAAGTATGTCCTAATCCAATGTAGTCATTTTCCTGTTGCTCTTGCCTGGTCCACAATATTTTGTCCATCACTTGTAAGGTACTGTATGAAATGCCCTTTTACAGTAAAAAAAAATATGCAGTTCATCCATCTCTCTCTCTCTTTCAATCTCTCTCTCTCTCTCTTTCAATCTCTCTCTCTCTCTCTCTCTCTCTCTCTTTCTTTCTCTATCTCTCTCTCCCTCTCTTTCTCGCTCCTGCCAAGCATTCGTTACCTTGTCATAGAACTCTAGCAAATAACTATCAGAAGAGTAACACTGGCTTATAGCTCAATGCCATCTGTCTGTTTCCATATTTAAATTAATTGATTACATTCGTTGTTTTTCCAGACCTCTGGCAGTTGCCCTATTTCAACCGATTTGTTGAAAATCCTCTACTTCCTCTCGCAGAACCCACGAAGGGATGTTGTCTGGTCCCTCTGCCATCAAGATATATAACCCGGTCACTAGTGTCTTCACCTATCCTCCCACTGTGTGTACTGTGCCCAGTTCTCGTTTTGTGCGATAATCTTCCTCTGAGTCTAGGTCAAAATTCCTGACTCCACTGAGAACTCCTCTCCTTCTTTCTTCAGCTTTTTAACCTGGTCCTTGACAGTGGTCTCCTCTCTGATGTGGGTGAACATCAGTTTTGGCTGAGGTTTACTTTTCGATGCTTTGTCATTCTCAAATTGTCGTTCAGTCTCTCTTTTTACCAACACGTATTCGCTTAAGGCTCTTCTGCTTGCTTCCCTATTCTCCTGCGTTCTGTGTGTGTGTGTGTGTGTGTGTGTGTGTGTACTCACCTATTTGTACTCACCTATTTGTGGTTGCAGGGGTCGAGTCCTAGCTCCTGGCCCCGCCTCTTCACTGGTTGCTACTGGGTCCTCTCTCTCCCCGCTCCATGAGCTTTGTCATAAATCGTCTTAAAACTATATATGGTTCCTGCCTCCACTACATTACTTTCTAGGCTATTTACTGCCTGACAACTCTATGACTGAAGAAATACTTGCTAATATCTGACTCATCTGTGACGTCAACTTCCAATTGTGGCCTCTTGTTTCTGTGTCCCCTCCCTGGAACATCCTGTCTTTGTCCACCTTGTCTATTCCGCGCAGTATTTTATATGTCATTATCATTTCTCCCCTGACCCTCCTGTCCTCTATTGTCGTCAGGCCGATTTTCCTTAACCTTTCTTCATAGCTCTAGAAATAACCTTGTCGCCAACCTTTGCACTTTCTCTAGTTTCTTGACGTGCTTTTTCAAGTGCGGGTTCCAAAAAGGTGCTGCATACTCCAGTATGGGACTGACGTACACGGTGTACAGTGTCTTGAACGATTTCTTATTAAGGTATCGGAACGCTGTTCTCAGGTTTGCCAGGCGCCCATATGCTGCAGCAGTTATCTGGTTGATGTGTGCTTCCGGAGACATGCTCGGTGTTATACTCACTCCAAGATCTTTCTCCTTGAACGAGGTTTGCAGTCTTTGGCCACCTAGCCTATACTCTGTCTGCGGTCTTCTTTGCCATTCCCCTATCTTCATGACTCTGCATTTACTGGGATTAAATTCGAGAAGCCAGTTGCTGGACCAGGTGTCCAGTCTGTCATCTCTTTGAAGTCCTGCCCGGTCCTCATCTAATTTAATTCTCCTCATTAACTTCACATCGTCTGCGAACAGGGACACTCCTGAGTCTAACCCTTCCATCACGTCGTTCACGTATACCAAAAATAGCACTGGTCCTAGGACCGACCCCTGTGGGACCCCGCTCGTCACAGGTGCCCATTGTGATACATCATTACGTACCATGACTCGTTGTTGCCTCCCTGTCAGGTATTCTCTGATTCATTGCAGTGCCCTTCCTGTTACATGAACCTGATCCTCTAGCTTCTGCACTAATCTCTTGTGAGGAACTGTGTCTTGCAGTCCAAGAAGATGTACTCACCTATTTGTTTGTACTCACCTATTTGTGGTTGCAGGGGTCGAGTCATAGCTCCTGGCCCCGCCTCTTCGCTGATTGCTACTAGGTCCTCTCTCTCCCTGCCCCGTGAGCTTTTTCATACCTCGCCTTAAAGCTATGTATGGTTCCCGCCTCCACTACGTCACTTTCTAGGCCATTCCACGGCCTGACTACTCTATGACTGAAGAAATACTTCCTAACATCCCTTTGATTCATCTGAGTCTTCAACTTCCAATTGCGACCTCTTGTGTCTGTGTCCCTTCTCTGGAACATCCCGTCTTTGTCCACCTTGTCTATTCCGCGCAGTATTTTATATGTCGTTATCATGTCTCCCCTGACCCTCCTGTCCTCCAGTGTCGTCAGGCCGATTTCCCTCAACCTTTCTTCGTAGGACAATCCCCGTAGCTCTGGGAATAGTCTTGTTGCAAACCTTTGCACTTTCTCTAATTTCTTGACGTGCTTGACTAGGTGTGGATTCCAAACTGGTGCTGCATACTCCAGTATGGGCCTGACGTAAATGGTATACAGAGTTTTGAACGAATCCTTACTGAAGTATCGGAACGCTATCCGTAGGTTTGCCAGGCGCCCGTATGCTGCAGCAGTTATCTGATTGATGTGCGCCTCAGGAGATATGCTCAGTGTTATACTCACTCCCAGATCTTTTTCCTTGAGTGAGGTTTGCAGTCTTTGTCCATCTAAACTATATTGTGTCTGCGGTCTTCTTTGCCCTTCCCCAATTTTCATGACTTTGCACTTGGCAGGGTTAAACTCAAGGAGCCAGTTGCTGGACCAGGCTTGTAGCCTGTCCAGGTCACTTTATAGTCCTGCCTGTACCCACCTATTTGTACTCATTTTTGGTTGAAGGGGGGTCGATTTACAGCTCCTGACCCCGTCTCTTCGTTTGTTGCTACTAGGTCCACTTCTCCCAGTATGTGTGTAGGATTATACACATTCGTACGCTATTCTAACTCCGATGCCGCACTAGTGTGTTAACAACCCAGCAGCACCACATCCTACCACCACAACCCACCAGCACCATAACCCACCACCACAACCCATATTAGCATAACCCACTACCATAACCCACCACCATAATCCACCGTCACAAACTAGTACTACATCACAAACAAAACTGTAACTTTAACACTCACACCAATATCCTCATCAACTTCAACACCGACACCAGCACCAACACCAACACCAACACCAACACCAACACCAACACACCAACACCAACACCCACACGAACACGAACACGAACACAAACACCCACACCAACACCCTCACCAACACCAACACCAACACAACACACCAACACACCAACACCAAACACCAAAACCAACACAACAACACCCTCACCAACACTTCCCAACACCATCACCAACACTCGCCAACACCATCATCAGTAATCAGGCAAACTTTGAAATAAGAACAAAAAAAAGAGTCAAATATCTCTGAAAACTCTCCGGAGCGGCGATAAAACTTGAACGTCTATAAACCAATACGGAATTAATATCGATAAGTCCTAAATTTGTTTTTATGGTCGTCCGGCTTCTCCTGTAATATGGAATTTGGTCCGGGGATAAGAATACAAATAACAGTTACCATTTTCTATTAACTATTGATAATTTTGAAAGGGATAACTGAAGTGTTCTTAACTTACAGTACTTACACGCCTGAGCATCAGACTGTGACTTACATATACCCAGACGTAGGAGAAACGAAATGTATACAGAGAGAAACAGGGATGAGGGAGCTTCTGTGCATCGCGGCCTTCACAAGATCCTCTTCACTTAAAGAGGATCTCAGGACCCGAATGAAAGTAAGTCACTTTGTTTGAATTTATTGGGTTATTCTAGGTGAATCTAGAAAACGTGCTCACTGTTAGTCCATAACACTTGTGTGACCTCCTGATCATTATAAAGATTTGCGTTATGCATTACAATACCTAAATATAAGCTGGCTATATTCAAATCACCCAGCACCTGTGTTTCTGCCTACAAGTGTTCCCTCCCCCCTCTGAATTAATTGTAATTGTAAATAACGTTATTAATTCCAAACAATTATATGGATTATAAATGTTAAATAAAGAGATGCTCGCAGGAAGTTAAGTTATGGGTAAAAATGTCTCACTCACCTACCGTTTTTTACGCTGCTGATTTTTTCTAATTTAAGTTACGTCAAGTCGAATATTTTTCTCCCCTCAAAGAGTTCTTCTTATAACTCACAAACTTTTTTAACGTCGGGCACTGTGTGGCAACTTCCGGGAGGCGAGAATACTCTAATGTAGAAGACATAAGAGTAATTTAATGTAGATGAGACAAAAATATTCTAATATAGAGGAGACAGCACAACCATCACCATGCTGTTTGACTTCCTGCCTTTCCTCCCTCTCTTCTCTCTCTACCTTCTCTTTCTTGCCCTCATCTGTCTGTCTGTTTCTCTCTCTCTCTCTCTCTCTCTCTCTCTCTCTCTCTCTGTCTTTCTTTATACAGGGTTTTACAAGATTAGATTTAGGGTTTCTAACTTTATTAAGAAGCTAAGATCTGTTGCCTACATCAGCTCATTTGAAAGCCCGTGTATTATTAAGAGATATACAAAGAGGGAGCAGGACAGAGTTGTAACCATCTGTGGACCAGCGATTTCATTTGGTCAGCTGACTTTATTTCGTTGATGTTATTATGCTGTACGAACATGTTCCATCGTGGTGGTGGAGAATCTCCACCACCATGATGCTGTGAACACTAACTCCAAGGCTGAGGGACTGATTACCTCATCTTTTATATATAGTTCTACTGTCTTCTAATTATGCCCTAGAATCTGTATTGATAAAGCCACTGGATGGCGAAACGTCTACAATAAAGATATCCAGATGTTGCACATGTGTCTTAACTTTCAACAGTAATGTTTAACAAGTCTCTAAAAGGCAAGGAACCAATGACTGGAACCTGGTATGTGTTACCTCAGTGACAAGACCTGTGTTCTTGGTTATCGTCCCATTAAGTTAACCTCAGCATTGGGTAAACAAACGGAAAGTGTTAATTAACGTGAGCAATGTCATAAAATATTTAGAGGGTAATAACTAATAGCTGATAACTGTAATGGATTTCGCGACACAGACCCGCAACTAGGATCAGAGGATCAGTGGGAGAGTAAAGATGAGGTCTGAGAAACATCACTGTTATTTATTACCACATCTATACAATATGTCAAGACTGCAAATAGAAAAGGTCATAATGCTATCCAAATTCTGATTTCTTAACCAAACCATACCACGAGTGGGGATAGAACCCGCGACCAGAGAGTCATAAAACTCCACACCGTCGCGTTAGCCACTGGGCCAGCTAGCTACAAGAAGGTTCATCCAACTAGGTATATTTATACACAACAGGAAGGTTAGCATAAGCACAGTGGTGCCTATGCTAATACAGAACACAAAAAAACAACATTGACTCAATGATCCACTTATGAGACAGCACCTTATGCTTTCTAATTTTAGCCTCCAAATTACAAACAAAAAAAGAGGATAGCAGATCAGAGGGATTGAAGAAAGCGAGAACGACCTCTTATTAAAAACAAATCCGAAAAAACTCAAGGCACTTCACCGTCTGTCCCTTAGAAAACAGAGACTACGAGGTTTCCAAAAAGAAAATTATCCTAGTGGTTATAATCATAACCATGGCTTTTAAAGAGACTGACCTGTAAGCCAGCGGGAGGCCTCGGTCAGATGACCAAAAACTCCAGCTGCAGGTCATCATATGACTAAGACCTGCGTCAGAAAACACTTGTCCTATTTCCTGGCAAACCTTACCTAACCTACAACGAGAGATACATATGTTGGTTGTCCTATCAGAGTCATGGCTTCATAGCTCACTAGAACAAACTGCCCACTAAAGATGTAACTGCATAAACAATATTAAAATTTAAAAACCAGCTTGTAGGCACTACATATTTAGGATTCAAGTACATATTGTATCGGGGAGGACTATGATCAACTGAAACTTGACATTAATTCGAGAACTGCTTCAAGACAAGAAGCTAATAATGAGTGAGCCAGTGGTAGTGGTGGTAATGGTGGTAATGGTGGTAATGGTGGTAGTGTGGTAGTGTGGTAGTGGTGGTAGTGTGGTAGTGTGGTAGTGGTGGTAGTGTGGTAGTGGTGGTAGTGTGGTAGTGGTGGTAGTGGTGGCGGTTACTTGCTGATTGCCTTTCTCAGGTACTAAAATTAATATCCCCCCCCCTCTGTCTGTCTGTCTGTCTGTCTGTCTCTCTCTCTCTCTCTCTCTCTCTCTCTCTCTCTCTCTCTCTCTCTCTCTCTCTCTCTCTCTCTCTCTCTCTCCTCTCTCTCTCTCTCTCTCTCTCTCTCTCTCTCTCTCTCTCTCTCTCTCTCTCTTTATCTCTCTCTTCCTCTCTCTCCCTGTATGTATTAAAGAAATCACAGTCCCTTTGACAAAAACTTTTCTTTTTCATCCTGCGTTCCTCTTTCCTCATCACCCTTCTCTGTTCCCCCTATTTATGTTCTTCACTTTCTCCCGTCTTCTCTAATTGCTTTGTTGAGTGATACGTTATCTTAAAGCCGCCTTCACCTCTTGTATGTATATATTTGACTTGTTTTTGGTTCATTCTTAAATGTTTGACTGTTGGTTTATTTCTGGGTTTACGCAGAGTGACTGGGTGACTGGTAAATATATTCCACCACACAGTCACTCTGACCTTTGAAATTTCATAATTTGGGAATATGAAAAGAACTGTGTGAGATATTTGTCCGTTTGTGTGTGGATTTACATAATTATGTTTGCGTAGTTGTGGCTGCGGGGATATATTCTTGGTATTTCCTGAGAGTCACTCAAAGAGTGGTCACTGGTCACGCAAATTTCTTGGTCTCATAAGCCCATACACACCTGTTCTTGTAACTGTGTATGAAATTTGCTTCTATCACTTCCTCGTTCAGTTCGTCCTATTTCCTAATCACTCTCTCATTTAAAAAGAAAAAGGTACTCTCAAATGTCCCTGTGAATTCTTCTTTTATCTTGTACGTCGTGACTTTATCTTCACCCGGTTGCGTGTATGGGGTTGTATAAGGGCATGTGGAGGTGTTAAGGGTATGGTAGAGTGTGTGAGGGTTTATGGGTGTCTGTATGTGAGAGTGTGTAGGGGTGTATGCATGAGGATGTATGGGTGCTATTGTGTGTAGGGGAGTGTATGGAGTTATGAGAGAGAATGTTAACGAGTATGGGATTGTTAAGATGTAAGTAGGGTGTATAAGGGTGTGTATGGGGTGTGTGGGGGGGTGTAAATGCCTAAGGGTGTGTGGAAGAGGGTGCATTAGGGTGTGTGGGATTCTGAAGGTGTGTGTATGGGGTGTGTGGTGTATGAGTGTGTGGGAGGGGAGGAGCTAGGGGAGTTACTGACGCTTGTGTTTGCTCGTTGTATTGCTTTTAATAAAACAATAACCGGTGCTTGATTTGCATGTTACATAGCAGTGTATCAATCAGCCATACTCCCAACGGGGTCTCTGCCAGCCGGGCCAAGACCAGCTTATTCTATGGAGCAGTAAGGCTGGAAATTGCCTTGGATTGCATTATTCTTCGTCCTTGTGGCGATTTCAGCAACTACGTTTGATTGGCTCACAGCCGTACAGTACTTTTTTCTTTTTTTTTCCTTTTTTACTTATTCTGTTGTTTATCACGGAAGTTTCACTTATTGCTGACAGCTCCTCTTTTACATCCACTTTTTTTTTAATTACGATGCTGCGTCCAACCTTCTTAATGTATCTAACACTCTTTCTGAATAAACGAAGATATGCAAGCAGAATAAGCCTTTGTCGAAAACGATGTTTCGCGCACTGTGAACTTTTGTAACGTTGATAAATCTTTCGACTCAAAGAAAACCGTTTTTTTATACAGGTTTGGTGGGTGTAATGTCTCTGATATACTAACAGTAAGTAAGCTCTCTGACTCACTTTCAGCACCCTTCCTTGTGACATACAGCTGATAATGTTTTATTTATCATCTTCACTTGCAACTCACTCTCACTCTCTCTCTCTCTCTCTCTCTCTCTCTCTCTCTCTCTCTCTCTCTCTCTTCCTCCTGATTCAAAACGCGCTCAATAACTGAGCCTTCGCCTCCCAGCTGGAGGTACCTGGGACAGGGAGAGGAAAAGGCAAGTCTCCTTACACAAAGCAGTAAATAGGCGTCTAGTGTTAGGACAGTTATGGGTCGCATCTTGGGGCTTATCAGACCGAAAATCGGGGCTCTCCCCTTGTCCACTGGTCTGGCTTAATTACATTTACTAATTAACCAATTAACTCTTCTCCAGGCTGAGGGACTGACCATCTTATATCTCCAAGGTTGATGGACTGATTATATCTTCATTTCACTACTACACCTGTTGTATTTGACTGAAGAAGCCTATTGTGTGGCGAAACGTTTCAACAATAAAATTTCCAAACTGTTGCACATGTGTCCTAATCATCAACTTGTCGATATTTTATACCTTTTTCATCATATATATATTATGGTTATGGAGGAATTTAATTATCACTTTATTATTTATTTATTTATTAAATATTAGCCGGTATTCTCCCGGCCCGGGCCTTTTCCAAGTGGTGGCCAGGCCTTGGCTCCCTCTTTAGGGAGTGTCTGAGACCTAAGTCTTCCATGGGAGGAGGCACAAGTACCTCCTCATCTTTGGGACCAACTGTCCCCAGGCCTAGCCACAAGCTAGGCCTCTCTGGTCTGCCATCCCCGCCCCAAGGGGGCAAATGGGAATGACAGTCTTATGAGCTAAAGGCTCGGGCTCAGGCACCTACCCTACCCTAGAAGGGCTAGGCATGGTGTCGATCTTATCACTTTGTACTATATTCCGTAATAGTCTGGCTACAAATTTCACAATTTAATCATTAACTAGTATTATCCTATATTACTGCTTCAGTATATTACTAAACTTTTTACGTAGCAATACTGTTTATGATTTTTTTTTTAAATTTTCAGTATAGTTCTGAAACATCTTGTATCACTTTAGTTTAAGGTCTGCTGTAAATAAATTTCAAATAGGCTTTATTGATCTAGTTTTGTTGTTTAATTAATGCTGTAATTTGAATTCGAACTGTATGAGCCTATATTATAAAATTGTGTTTTAATATTAGTGAAGTAGTTTTTAGATTCTAATGATGGATGAAGACGAACCCGAAACATCAGTAAATTAATTTATTGCATGTCTTATAAATATGGTATTCTCGACACACACACACACACACACACACACACACACACACACACACACACACACACACACACACACACACACACACAAACGTTCATGGAGCAGGAAGAGTGGCCTAGTAGTGGCCAGTGAAGAGGCGAGGCGAGGAGCTGTAACTCGACCCTTGCAACCACAACTAGGTGAGTACACACACACACAGGACCATACATATAATGCATGACGACACCTAAGGAAGACTGGGTTCAGGAGCTCATATTCAATAGAGAGGCGAGGACCGCAGCTTCCTAGCAGCAGAAAGTATACTGAAGTCCAGGGAATGATGTGGAAAGAGGCAGTGAAGACAAGGCTCATCCAAATGCACCAGTGTATAATTACTATCATCCACTTCACTTCAAAAACTACCATAGCCCAAGCTGCAGTTGCTATATTTTGTCACGGCTCAATTAGCTCCTCTGAAATGGTTTTGGAAGAGTACCGAAAAAATTCGAGGCATGTTATACCAGACTTGGCGTCTGTGGTTACTGTATGCTTTATTTATCTGTTTTATCACGAACAGATATCGAGGGAATAAAAGAATAGCCTACAATTAAGAGAGTGATCAATACATGTGCGTGTTGAATACAAAAGGGGAAAAAAAATAGCTGAAAGCAAGGGTGCGTAATCCATGATACTTACAACAGGCTGCATATATATATATATATATATATATATATATATATATATATATATATATATATATATATATATATATATATATATATATCAATAACAACACTGCGACTAGCCATGGACTCGAACCCACGCTGCTTTGGCCCACCTCATGGTGGGCGAAAACTCATGAGTTTTCGCCCACCATGAAGCATGCCAAAGCAGCATGGGTTCGAGTCCTTGGCTAGTCGCAGTGTTGTTATTGATCAATACCACTCGTTCGTGGGCACAATAACATATATATATATATATATATATATATATATATATACACAAACACTAATCTCAGGTAGAAGGAGATTCGAATCTACGCACCTTGGCACAAGGTACGCAGTCTTCTACCACCGTACCACACAGGTCCAGTACCTTGGAGCCTAGCTAACGCTAGACGTTTTGGTTCAAGGCAGCCAGCTTTCATGCAGGTGGTCGCTGCCGCAGGCTCTCTCTCCGAGAGAGGCTGCGGCAGGTGACAAATCCGCACTGCGCAACTCTGAGAAAACGTCTCTTCACTGCTTCAGTTGTTGCCTTGCAACTTTGCACAGCTCCTGATGACGCACTGAGAAGTGTGAAAGTACTTGAGCTAAAGATTTCCACCCCGCGTGCCTTGTCTTGCATATATATATCTCGGGTGAGATATAAGCGACTATTGGCAGAAAGGTGGGCTAGTGCAAAGATGAGTAGTGGGGGGGTTGAAGAGGGTTGGAATAGTTTTAAAAATGCAGTATTAGAATGTGGGGCAGAAGTTTGTGGTTATAGGAGGGTGGGGGCAGGAGGAAAGAGGAGTGATTGGTGGAATGATGAAGTAAAGGGTGTGATAAAATAGAAAAAGGTAGCTTATGAGAGGTTTTTGCAAAGCAGAAGTGTTATAAGAAGAGCAGAGTATATGGAGAGTAAAAGAAAGGTAAAGAGAGTGGTGAGAGAGTGCAAAAGGAGAGCAGATGATAGAGTGGGAGAGGCACTGTCAAGAAATTTTAATGAAAATAAGAAAAAATTTTGGAGTGAGTTAAACAAGTTAAGAAAGCCTAGGGAAAGTATGGATTTGTCAGTTAAAAACAGAGTAGGGGAGTTAGTAGATGGGGAGATGGAGGTATTAGGTAGATGGCGAGAATATTTTGAGGAACTTTTAAATGTTAAGGAAGAAAGAGAGGCAGTAATTTCATGCACTGGTCAGGGAGGTATATCATCTTTTAGGAGTGAAGAAGAGCAGAATGTAAGTGTGGGGGAGGTACGTGAGGCATTACGTAGAATGAAAGGGGGTAAAGCAGCTGGAACTGATGGGATCATGACAGAAATGTTAAAAGCAGGGGGGGATATAGTGTTGGAGTGGTTGGTACTTTTGTTTAATAAATGTATGAAAGAGGGGAAGGTACCTAGGGATTGGCGGAGAGCATGTATAGTCCCTTTATATAAAGGGAAAGGGGACAAAAGAGACTGTAAAAATTATAGAGGAATAAGTTTACTGAGTATACCAGGAAAAGTGTACGGTAGGGTTATAACTGAAAGAATTAGAGGTAAGACAGAATGTAGGATTGCGGATGAGCAAGGAGGTTTCAGTGTGGGTAGGGGATGTGTAGATCAAGTGTTTACATTGAAGCATATATGTGAACAGTATTTAGATAAAGGTAGGGAAGTTTTTATTGCATTTATGGATTTAGAAAAGGCATATGATAGAGTGGATAGGGGAGCAATGTGGCAGATGTTGCAAGTATATGGAATAGGTGGTAAGTTAATTAATGCTGTAAAGAGTTTTTACGAGGATAGTGAGGCTCAGGTTAGGGTGTGTAAAAGTAGGTCTTAGACAGGGATGTGTAATGTCACCATGGTTGTTTAATATATTTATAGATGGGGTTGTAAAGGAAGTAAATGCTAGGGTGTTCGGGAGAGGGGTGGGATTAAATTTTGGGGAATCAAATTCAAAATGGGAATTGGCACAATTGCTTTTTGCTGATGATACTGTGCTTATGGGAGATTCTAAAGAAAAATTGCAAAGGTTAGTGGATGAGTTTGGGAATGTGTGTAAAGGTAGAAAGTTGAAAGTGAACATAGAAAAGAGTAAGGTGATGAGGGTATCAAATGATTTAGATAAAGAAAAATTGGATATCAAATTGGGGAGGAGGAGTATGGAAGAAGTGAATGTTTTCAGATACTTGGGAGTTGACGTGTCGGCGGATGGATTTATGAAGGATGAGGTTAATCATATAATTGATGAGGGAAAAAAGGTGAGTGGTGCGTTGAGGTATATGTGGAGTCAAAAAACGTTATCTATGGAGGCAAAGAAGGGAATCTATGAAAGTATAGTAGTACCAACACTCTTATATGGATGTGAAGCTTGGGTGGTAAATGCAGCAGCGAGGAGACGGTTGGAGGCAGTGGAGATATCCTGTTTAAGGGCAATGTGTGGTGTAAATATTATGCAGAAAATTCGGAGTGTGGAAATTAGGAAAAGGTGTGGAGTTAATAAAAGTATTAGTCAGAGGGCAGAAGAGGGGTTGTTGAAGTGGTTTGGTCATTTAGAGAGAATGGATCAAAGTAGAATGACATGGAAAGCATATAAATCTATAGGGGAAGGAAGGCGGGGTAGGGGTCGTCCTCGAAAGGGTTGGAGAGAGGGGGTAAAGGAGGTTTTGTGGGCAAGGGGCTTGGACTTCCAGCAAGCGTGCGTGAGCGTGTTAGATAGGAGTGAATGGAGACGAATGGTACTTGGGACCTGACGATCTGTTGGAGTATGAGCAGGGTAATATTTAGTGAAGGGATTCAGGGAAACCGGTTATTTTCATATAGTCGGACTTGAGTCCTGGAAATGGGAAGTACAATGCCTGCACTTTAAAGGAGGGGTTTGGGATATTGGCAGTTTGGAGGGATATGTTGTGCATCTTTATATGTGTATGCTTCTAAACTGTTGTATTCTGAGCACCTCTGCAAAAACAGTGATAATGTGTGAGTGTGGTGAAAGTGTTGAATGATGATGAAAGTATTTTCTTTTTGGGGATTTTCTTTCTTTTTTGGGTCACCCTGCCTCGGTGGGAGACGGCCGACCTGTTGAAAATATATATATATATATATATATATATATATATATATATATATATATATATATACAGATATATATATATACATATATATATATATATATAGATATATATATATATAGATATATATATATATATGTATATATATATATATATATGTATATATATATATATGTATATATATATATATATATATATATATATATATATATATATATATATATATATATATATATATATATATATACTCCGTCCAACAGTACCCTCTTGGGGGCACCGCTGGGTCACCAGGCCATCGACACTGTCCTCAGGGACAAATTGAATGACCTGACGAGAATGGAGGAGAGAATAAGTGATCTTGATGCCCATGATGCTCTGTATCTTCTCACAAGGTGTCTTACTATGCCAAGACTCACTTACTTCTTGAGGTGTGCACCCTCTATTGACAACCCAACACTCGATGAATATGACGCACACCTGAGATCAACTTTTAAGAAGGCACTGAACCTGTCACTAGAGGATGAGCAATGGGATCAGGCAACCCTCCCAGTGCGACTGGGAGGTATAGGGGTGCGTAAAGCAACGCATGTTGCTTTACCTGCTTTTCTGTCTTCGTGTTTGGCTTCCGGTGCATTAGTCAAGAAGATAGTACCCGAACGCTTGAGAGACGTGGTAGGAGCTCAAGACCCCAGGTTTACTGAAGCAGCGATTCGGTGGGACACCCTTACAGACTCCTCCAGTAGACCAGCTCCTCCCAAACAGCACAAACAGTCCCACTGGGACAAACCGATCATGGAAAAAATCGCCAACACAATGCTCTCCAATGCTTCAGGAAAGGACAAAGCTCGTCTCCTGGCAGTGAAGGCACCACACTCAGGAGATTTCCTGTTAGCTGTTCCCAATTCCTCAATGGGTACCCGTCTCGACCCACAGGCCATTCGGATTGGTGTTGCTCTTCGCCTAGCTGCCCCCATCCTCACTGAACATAGGTGTATTTGCGGCAGGGCGACAGCTGATCAATTCGGACTTCATGGTCTTGTGTGTCACACAGCAGAAGGGAAGTATGCCAGACATAAGGAGGTCAATGACATCATAAAGAGAATCCTCGCCACGGCCCGTTGCCCAGCTCAACGGGAACCCCAAGTACAGAGGTCTGATGGAAGTCAAAAGCGTCCTGATGGAGCCACTATGCTACCCTGGAAGGATGGAAAGCAGATTGCCTGGGACTACACCTGTGCTGCCACATTGGCAGACACCTACTTGCCATACTCTTTAGTGGAAGGGGGTGGAGCTGCCAGCCACAGGGAGATCTAGAAGATCCGAAAATATGAAGACCTTCCCCCTTGCTATAACTTCATTCCAACATTGTCGGAGACCCTTGGAGCATGGGGCAAGTGTGCTCTAAAGTTCCTCAAAGAGCTGGGTGAAAAGCTCATCATAGAAACCAAGGACCACAGGGCGACCAGCTTTCTCTTTCAGAGACTCAGTGTTACGATCCAGAGAGGAAATGCCTGCAGCATTCTGGGCACGCGGCCCACTGCAGGGGAGCTGGACGAAGTATTCGAGATGTAGCTCTGAGTTACCTATGTTGTTTTGCTTTCTGTTGTATTTTTGTGAATGTTTGGCCAATGTATTTTTGTCTTTATATATATATATATATATATATATATATATATATATATATATATATATATATATATATATATATATATATATATATATATACAAATAACCCGCACATAAAAGAGAGAAGCTTGCGACGACGTTTCGGTCTGACTTGGACCATTGACAAAGTCACACTAACCAGAAGTGGAGCAGGACGGCTATATATAGGCAGGAAGAGGTGGTGGTAGTAGTAGTAGTAGTAGTAGTAGTAGTACAAGAATTGTATATAATACCGACAAGATGAAATGTGCGGCGTCTGGTGGTCTTTGTTGTGGACGTTTCGCCATCCAGTGGCTGGCTGGATGGCGAAACGTCTACGATAGGGATGCCCGGGTATTATATACAATTCTTGTACTACTACTACTACTACTACTACTACTACTACTACTACTACTACTACTACTACTACTACTACTACCACCGCCTCTTCCTGCCTATATATAGCCGTCCTGCTCCACTTCTGGTTAGTGTGACTTTGTCAATGGTCCAAGTCGGACCGAAACGTCGTCGTAAGTTTCTCTCTTTTATGTGCGGGTTATTTGTGTATCGTTCCATTCACGGTATTGTGACTTTTTTGTTATATATATATATATATATATATATATATATATATATATATATATATATATATATATATATATATATATATATATATACAAAACAACCGCTGTGAAAGAATAGACAACTTCCAAGCGCTTTCGTGACTACTCGCATTATCAAGGAACGTTCCTTGATAATGTGAGTAGTCAAGAAAGCGCTTGGAAGTTCTCTATTCTTTCACAGTGGTTGTTTTGCATATTCTGAAATCACCTGTTTACTGTGATCTTATTGCATATATATATATATATATATAGGTGGACCCCCATATATATATATATATATATATATATATATATATATATATATATATATATATATATATATATATATATATATGGGGGGGGGGTCCACCTCTGGTGTAAATTGTGGGACCCATAGCCTCGGAGAAGTGGGTAAAAAGGCTTCAAGGAAGAATATTTGGATTTCTTCCTGAAGCCGTTTGAATATTCCACTTTCCCTACCACCCCATCTTTTCATTCTTTTTTACTAATAGGAATATTTTATTAAATAATATGGTACAGAAGATTTAAGACATACATTGCTGATACAAAGATGGCACGTACAGTACATGAGGTGTGAGAGATACATGTCTAGTACATATTGTTACGTTTGTCACTGATTATAATGCGAAAATCTTATCCAGCTCCTCAGAGCTGGGGTGCGTGCCCAAAATACAGCAGGCATTACTCCTCTGAACAGCCGCACTGAGTCGCTAGAACAGAAAGCTAGCTGCCCTGGGATCCCTAGTTACACTGATGAGTCTTTTGCCTAGCTCCTTAAAGAACGTAGATGCACTGTTTCCCCATGAGCCAAGGGTCCCTGAGCATATGGGAACAAACATATAATGATGGGCAAGTTCTCCATATTTTCTAGACTTTTGGGACTCCCTGAAGCTGAGCCAAGGTAGATGCACATGTGTAGTCCCACACCACCTGCTTACCGTCTGTCCAGGCTTGAAGGGTGATACCAACTGGACACTTCTCGCTGCCATCAGATCTGCATAGCTGGGGTGGCTCCCTTACTGCTGGGCATCCGGCTGTTGTGAGGCTCCTCTTGATAATGAAATATTATTAACGTCCTCATTTCTTGCAATCTTTCGCTCGGATTTTCGGCACACAAGACCATGGTACCCGAATCGTGTGTGTGTGTGTGTGTGTGTGTGTGTGTGTGTGTGTGTGTAAACTAAAAAAAATATTAGAGTTCTCTAGATGTCAGGAAGTTCTTTTTAGTCTCACAATAAATGGAAAGTGGAATGAACATGACGAGGTTGGGAAAGAATATTCCGTACACTGTTTTATGGGATGGTATGATACTAATTAAACTAAGAAGACATTGACAGGTACCCAGCCTCGACCCTAACAAGTACAAACTGGTGAGCACACACACACTATTTTACTTTTAATGAAGGAAGACATATTACTCTAGAGAACTAAGTAAATACACGTATAAGACTTAAAGATGATTCTGGACAAACAGAAATGTCCTCTAAAGATTTATTTCCAATTTAGTGATTAGTTGTATATTTTTTCCAGCCACGGTATTGGGACCTCTATTGTTATTCACCTTTTAGAGAACCATAAATTTGGATATTTACAGTAAATTACTGTTTTGTTTTTCTTTTTCTTCTTTTATTTTTATTTTCCTTCCTTTTTTCATCTTTTTTCTTTTTTTGACTTTTTCTTCTTCTTCTTTTTCTTCTTCTTCTTCGTCTTCTGTTGTGCGTTATCTGCAAATTAACTTGGGAATGCCTCTTGGAAAAGACGTTAAACTTGTGTATGTTAGTTACACGAAGCTCGGTATTGTTATTGGCCAGTATAGCTAAATTTTTTGGGGGTACTATACTCATTCTTTGGAAGCAATATGCAATAAAAAGGACAAGGGGAATATGTAGGAAGGGGTACCATTCCCTGTCAAGGTGCTGAGAGAAATATATTTAGCTACATATTGTCAGGTCAAGGTTAGTAACCCTCGGGTAGTCGACAGGCTTTAAGATAAATAAAAACAGGTCAGACAAACATGGGGAAAAAACATGAAAACGTAAATTTTGTACATCTGCGCTTACGAACATGCAGAACGCTTACGAACAGGGCATATCCGAAGAGAGCACTTACGTACTGGACGCTTACGAACAGGGCACTTATATGCGGGGCTCTTACGAGCAGGGCATTGACGAACAGGGCACATACTAAAAGGACGCTTACTGAAAGGGCGCTTACTAAAAGGACGCTTACTGAAAGGGCACTTACTAAAAGGGCACTTACAAACAGAACACTTGCAAAATAAGTGATTTTAAAACCAACAAGTTTCAGCACACACACACGTGTGGAATTCAACCATCCTCAGTACTGTTGTTTTCTTGGAAGTTGGAAGCTACCAAAATAATTTAAGCTTCCTATAGGAGAAGTAGAGCTTCGTGGTTTAGGAAAGGTTAAAGAGCAGCATTTTAGAAAAAATATTCCAGAGCGTGCCGCGAGGTGGCTAGTGCTTAGCATATTAATACGTATGAGCCCGAGATGGTCATGTATCATCCAATACTCATTTTAATGCATTCACTATCTTCCAAGGTTACGTGCGTCAGGTCCTTAACGAGTAACAAATACTATTTTCTTTAGTTTAGTCTAAGTAGATTTAGGTTAAATTAGGCTACAATTAAGCTATTAAAAAACGTATTTTTAACTATTGATTGGAGAATATTAAAAAAAAAGCCAGTGTGCCACTCGTGATGAGTGGGTGAGTTGAGTTGCAAGTAAGAGGATGACCTTAATTTTAAGAAAAAACTTTTCCAACTTCGTGTCAAATTAAAGACAGAATTTTCGCAACAGAAACAAATTCTTGTTTTCTTGTTTTGGTACTGAAGAACTACTAATTATTTTGAAACTGAAAATCCTGTTTTTGTGATCCTTGCAAGAATTATTTTGCTTTATGTTGGGAGCTTTAAACAGAATTTGAAGGACTGTAAGACAGGATAAATGAAGACAGCATCATTGTAGAAGGACAAATAAGATATTTAATGCATGATGAAAATTTAATGGCAACGTTTCACAAGTCGCAGTGTTGTTATTGATTAAATACCACTTGTTCGTGGTTACAGGATGATGGGCAACAGAGGTGAACAAGGATCTCATTACCAGACTCATATTAATAGAAAACGGGATTGGATATACTCACCGAGTGAGTATCTCTCAGTGTACATACACAGAGAACTATGTATCTGTCAGTGTGTATTCACTGAGAGTTGTATATATCAGTGTACATTATGAATTCGCACCTTTATAATGGTCCATACGTACTGAAAAGTCGTCTAAAGTTTCCAGTCTAGTGTTGGAAAACTGAATTGTTCCAGACATGGTGTTGAGGCTCTTCGTTTATGTCAGGAATTTACACGTAATGATTTATGTTAAGAAATATAATTATGATATTTTTCAAAAAGAAAGCGGAATATATTTTTTATTTAATTTATGTAAAGCCCTAAACCCGCGTGGGTCGCTGAGCTCAAGAAGTATGGGGGATCGAACCTCAGGCCATTGATCTTAATATTGAAGTGTAGCCTAAGAAATATAGTGATAAAAATAGCCCTAGTGGATGAATCTGAGTTTACAGATGCAACAGAGGTTATCCAAAATATTAGTTGGTATTAAGAGAATGTGCTTTATGTTTTGTAATGGTTGTAGTGGTAGTTTCTTTGTCTTTTTTTTTTTTTTTTTTTTTTTTTTTTAAATACAATACATAGCTTAACATAAAAACCCCTTAAACTAGGGTTGATACACATTGAATATAAACACATTTTGAAACACAATCTCTCAGAACGTACAATAACAAATAACAAACACAATACTAGAAAATATCGCTTGTGACAAAACATAACATTAAGAAAGATGGGCAATCTTAACCCTATGTACACAAGAACAACAAGAACATAACATGTAGGTGACCCCTGTAGCAGGTTCAATAATATAAATAAATCCATAATCCCTTCGGGTATACACTATTTACATAATATTACTGGGACATATTGCCAATGCACAATACAATACAATAAGAAGAATATTATGATAAATGTATACATATATCGGTTACTCACAACCAACACAAATAATCGATAACCGAAGGAACCTACATCACAATCTCATGATAAAACAAAGTACATACTCTTACTCACCTAACCCCCCAGTACATAAGTTCCCTACAGTCACACATACTCGCCTTACCACAAGTCTTACGAGTTACCCACAAAACTAGAATAGCCATAAGCATTCCGCCCTCATCTACAGGCTATACACATTATATAATATAGCAATAAAATGCTCAGTACAAACACATAAAACCCCGTTTGCCAGGCCATAGCCGAAAGTTTCTTTGTCATTAATCAGAACTAGTGCCTCCAGACACTGGTAAGTGGTTAATGACTTGGTAAGCGGTTAAATATATAGTTGTCAAAGGTCTTCACCACATTTAAAAAGGGAAAGATTACTACGTAGATTTCTAAGCTGATTCCAGATACTTAAGTTAAATGAAATTCGGGTTTCCTGAAGATCACTCGATGAGGAAAACCAAGCTGCCACAAGAGGAAACACACTGCCAAGTTACGATAGGAAGTTCGATTTACAACTATACGTATCAGTTTGAAGTGTCACATCAGAAGGACGAAACCTTCTCAAGATATCGCCCGATAAATAATGAATTGGTGAAAATAGAAATACTTGGGAACATTGTTTCATCTTAACTCTACTCAAAGGATGACGACTAAAACCCACATGACCGTGGATAGAAAAACTCACGATAAAAACACCCTTTGAAAAGGAAATCTTATATGACTTATCGCTTCATTCTTGACCATTATCCAATCAAATAGAACAGATTCGTGTATCCATTATCCAGGCGTCAAATGTACGACCACTCCAAGAGCAGGTAACGACTCAAGACACTGTAATACTCGACAATAACAGCTTAACAATTGATATTACGTTTTCTTCAAGCGGACACAGGCTGAGGGATCAATCTAAGTCTAATGTGATGATTAATTCCGTTGAGTGTGCAACCTGAGGCAGTTGTGAAACGAGGAGGATTTAGAGGAGGATTTAGCTTGCCAATAAAGTTAGGAATCCTTAACCTGTAAATAGCTTGTCAATAAAGCTAGGGATCCTTAACCTTGTCAAACCCTGTGTAAAAAAAAAAAAAGAGAAAGTCAGTTGATCACATGAAAATGGCTCCAACTTCATCCTGTTCCCTACTTGTATGTCTCATAACAATAAAAATGCTTTCAAATGAGCTGATGTAGGTAACAGCTCTTAGCTTGCCAATAAAGTTAGGAATCCTTAACCTGTAAATAGCTTGTCAATAAAGCTAGGGATCCTTAACCATGTCAAACCCTGTGTAAAAAAGAGAGAGAGAGAGAGAGAGAGACAGAGAGAGAGAGGGGTGTGGGTGGCCTTCTGTTTTTCAGGCCAATATTGTCAAAATACCACACTTGGATCCCCCTTGAGGACAGCGCGAAACAAGCATGCCACAAGACGGGCGAAAGCAGCAACTTCCTCTGGCTGTACCCCTTTTCCGAACATCCCCCCATCTGAGATCTACATCCCCGGATGACTCGGTATGGAACACTTCACATAAAATTAAAGTAACGTCAGTTGATAAAAAATGTACAGATGGCTCCAATTCCCCTTTTCCCTCAAGCCTCAAAAAAAACTTTAAATACAGTAGGGAACAGCTCTTAAAATCAAAAAGTTAGGGAAACCTTAACCTGTAAATAGCTTGTCAATAAAGCTAGGGGTCCATTTCAAAACCCTGTGGAAAAAAAAAAAAAAAAAGAAGGGGGAGGAGGAAGAAAAATAGAGGAAGAAGGGGGGAGGTTTTGGTTTTTAAGGATTACCATTTTCGGGATGGTTTTGGGAGGGGGTTACCAAAAGGGTACCGGGGGTAAACAGGGAAAACCGGTTTCTGGGCCCCGGGACCAAAGGTAAAACGATTTTTTTAAAACAGTACGGGTTGCTGGGGACGGGGAAAACGGGAAAAAAAAGAAAGAAGAAGGGGGGAAGAGAAGAGGGGGGGGAAAAAAAAAAAAAAGAAAGAAGAAAAGGGAAAAAAAGAGGGCGGGAAAAGAGGAAATACTTTTACACATTCGTCCTAATGATGTCAACAAAAGCTTTCAAATGAAAACTGGAAGAGGTAACCTCCTGTTCCCTATTTTAGTCCTAACAAAAAGCTTTCAAAAAAACTGAGGTCCTTGGCCCAAAAATTGGTCCAACCTGTAAAAAAAAAAAAAAAAAAAAAAAAAAAAAAAAAAAAAAAAAAAAAGTGAAGCAGGCGGAAGTGGGGGTAACCGTGGATGGTTTGCAGGGGGTGGGAGAGTGGGTTTGGGCGGGGTGGGGGGGGGGAAAGGAAAGGGGGAAAGGGGGGAAGGGGTGGGGGGAAGGGGGAAGGGGGGAGGGGGGGGGGGAGGGGTGATTTAAAAACTTTGCCCCCCCTCGTGTAGGATCCCCCCCTTGGAGGGGGTGGTGGTGGGTGGGGCATACACCGTCTCCCTTACTGAAAATTAACCAATGAAAAAAATGGTAAAACCTTTTTCTCAGGACTATTTTGGGGCTTTCATGGCTCAGGAAAACGGTGCTCAGGAACCCCGGGTGCTCAGGAAACCCAAAAAGGGGCTCAGGAAACCCAAAAAGGGGCAGCATATGTCCATTACCCTGAAAAAAAAGGGGAAAAAAAAATTTGAGGCATAATATAATTAAACCCGACCACAAAACAACAAATATATATATATATATATATATATATATATATATATATATATATATATATATATATATATATATATATATATATTTTTTATATATATATATATATATATATATTATTATTATTATTATTATTATCATGTGATTCCCCAAAGGGAGGGTGGGAAAAAAAAAACTTTTACCATCATTCCTCCTACTGTCTTGCCAGAAGGGGGCCACTACAGTTTTTAACTGCAACATTAACACCCCCCCTTCAGAGTCGGCACTTTTTCCCCTCTCGGACTCAAGTCCCCTGCCATTTCCTAATCAAATCATAAATGTTACTTTTCTCCCTCCCAAAAGCGTCAAGTATTAAAACCATTCTCTCCATTCCTCCTATCAAAAATCACCCTGCCTGCTGGAAACCAAACCCCCCCCAAAAACCTCCTTTCCCCCTCTCCAACCTTTCCTGGCCGACCCCCACCCCCCTTCCTTCCCCCAGACTGATACCTCTTGCAGTTATTCTGTTGCTCCATTTCTCTCATGTCGAACCACCTCAACACCCCTTTCCCCAGCCCTCTGGACCAGTTTTGGTAATCCCGCACCCCCCTAACTTCCAAACTGCGAATTCTCTGCATTATATTCACACCACACATTGCCCTCAGACATGACATCTCCACTGCCTCCAGCCTTCTCCTCGCTGCAACATTCATCACCCATGCTTCACACCCATATAAGAGCGTTGGTAAAACTATACTCTCATACATTCCCCTCTTTGCCTCCAAGGACAAAGTTCTTTGTCTCCACAGACTCCTAAGTGCACCACTCACCCTTTTCCCCTCATCAATTCTATGATTCACCTCATCTTTCATAGACCCATCATCTGACACGTCCATTCCCAAATATCTGAATACATTCACCTCCTCCATACTCTCTCCCTCCAATCTGATATCCATTCTTTCATCACCTAATCTTTTTGTTATCCTTATCACTTTCAATTTTCTTCTTTTGCACACCCTACCAAATTCATCCACCAATCTCTGCAACTTCTCTTCAGAATCTCCCAAGAGCACAGTGTCATCAGCAAAGAGCAACTGTGACAACTCCCACTTTATGTGTGATTCTTTATCTTTTAACTCCACGCCTCTTGCCAAGACCCTCGCATTTACTTCTCTTACAACCCCATCTATAAATATATTAAACAACCACGGTGACATCACACATCCTTGTCTAAGGCCTACTTTTACTGTGAAATAATTTCCCTCTTTCCTACATACTCTAACTTGAGCCTCACTATCCTCGTAAAAACTCTTCACTGCTTTCAGTAACCTACCTCCTACACCATACACCTGCAACATCTGCCACATTGCCCCCCTATCCACCCTGTCATACGCCTTTTCCAAATCCATAAATGCCACAAAGACCTCTTTAGCCTTATCTAAATACTGTTCACTTATATGTTTCACTGTAAACACCTGGTCCATATATATATATATATATATATATATATATATATATATATATATATATATATATATATATATATATATATATATATATATATATATATCTATGTCGGATGTTGAGCTCAGGAGCTCGGTCCCTCCTCTATGTGTGTAATTACCAAGTTTGTGAGCTGAGAGTTTCCGCTTTGGGACACGTGTCTTCGCAGAAATGCTGTCTGATGTTATCTGTGTCGATCGTATGCTTCTAATTAGTGATGTTAAGCATTGGAGCTTCCACTAAGTGGTCGCCTGTGTGCGTCTTTTTACGACTTCTCTGATGTGGTAAAAGTGTTTCCTGGAGTTTTACGACTCACTCGCCATGGGTTCAAAGCCCACCCGTTCCGTGGTTTGTTTCCGAGCCTCTCTGTGACTCATCAGGGTTTTCATTGTCCTGTGTCTCTTCGCCCTGGTCCCTCCCATGTCTCCTTTTGGTTTCTGGTCTTCCAGCGAGGCGAGGTACAACAATACAACTATGCTCGCCGTGTCCTTCTTTTCCCTGTTTACTGCTATACATAGTTTATAATTACGAGTATTTGTAGCAAGTAATAGTTACTTCTGCATCCATTTCAGTGCAATTACTTCAGCTCAGACTGAGGTTGATGAGTTGCAGCCTACGTGTGTCTCTTGACTTTGCGTTAGTTTACATGATGTATGTCCATCACGTGTGATTTCGGGTTCCTGGGTCATTCTAAGGTACACTATTTTCGGTCTGGCGTACCTCCTTAATAACAATGATATATGTACTCACTTAGGTGTGTTTGCATGGTTGATTTGCAACGCCTCTGTGCACCTGTAAGTTCCACTGTGTTGCTTGAGAAGCAAAGCAAAGCTCATGTCTCGTCTTCCGTGTTTATTGTGTGTGTGTGTGTGTGTGTGTGTGTGTGTGTGTGTGTGTGTGAACCTTTGTGCGTATGTGTGTGTGTGCGTGTGCGTGTGCGTACTTCTTTGCTGTCCTTTTCAATTTTCATAACCCTCCACAAGCTGGAGGGTTATCAGAAAGATCCTTCACTTTGTCTAGGTTTATTTGTAGCCTCTTCTTTTTCTGTCTTCTCATTCGCCTCATTAGCCTCACATCATCTGGGAACATCTGGCATGTCGTTCACATACCCAACAAACACATCCGGTCATAATATTGCTCAAAACGGCCCTTTCTCTCATAGAGGAATGAGCGAAGTGGCTCAAGGCAGCGCCACTTCGCCAGGATCTCAGAAGCAGCGAGCATCAGGAGCTACTTCCGCTTCTTGCGGTCTCGCCTTCGTTAGATCTAGACACTCTTAACCATTTTCAGCGGATGCCTTCGCATCAGCTGGGCTTGCGACGGTCAACGACTTGCACCTCTCGTGCTGCATTGCCAGATTGCTTTATCTATCCTTATGCAGCCCCGTTAGTTACACTTGTCCATTCCAATGTCCCTTCCCGGAAAATCGCTCTCTGTTTCCTGACTGGGTTAAGGCTTAAGCCGGTGGGAGAATTGGACTTGCCACGCATGGGCCAGTAGACCTGCTGCAGTGTTCCTTCTTTCTTATGTTCTTTGATCCATTGCAGTGCACTCCTTGATCAACTACAATGCTTCCCCTATTATTCGTGCCTACTTCACCTTTAGTCCCGCTCTCATTTGTTTTACTGTGTCAAATGCCTTCGTGCCCTTCAAGAATATTCACTCCACTCATCCCTCATCTTTTGCCTTAACTAATCACTAGTTTGACTAGATAATGGATGACGTCATACCGAAACGTCGTTATAAGACTGAGTTTCCTACGTCTGGTTAATTTGTGTATTGTTTCAGTCACGGTATTGTGGCTTTTAATTCCCTTACTTTATCATAGAACTGAAGCAGGTCGATGAGACAGTATTTACCATCTCTAAAACCGTGTTGGTTGTATCTATGATAACACACTTCTTCAAGGCTCCACAACTCCTTCCATTATCTTTTTCCTCTGCCTTTAGTTGAATGCTACCTGTCTCTCTGCTCTCTTAAATAACTGAACTCCGGCTACGTTTACAGTTTTCACGCCGCTGCCAGTGTTGTCCTCTATCAAGTGATATGTAGATTTTTGGCAAGAGCGGCACACAGTGCTTTTGTACCAACCTAATTGTGGTTGCAGGGGTGCATTTATTTATTTATTTATTTATTTAGAAATTTTAGCATACAAACAGAGGTACAAAAAATACAGGTAAGAGCAGCATGCCAAAGCCACTTATATGCATAGCATTACGGGCTGGCTTAAAATTAACTTAAGATTAACTAAGCAATGATGAAATCAGTGATAAGACATTATTGTAAACAGATAACTATAAAATACAAATGAGTATTACAAAGACAGGTCCTATGGTTGCATGCATTGCTGTTCATTCAGTAGAATGGAGTATTCTGTTAGGTAGTGTATTTAAAAAAAATAACAAAGTTAGGTTTAACATTTGTGTGATATAATTGTGAGTAACATTTAGGATATACAATTTATATGGTTCAGTTATTCAGTATTTATTTGGTTTTGAGTGAGTAAGTGAACTTTGAGAAGAGACTTGAATTTATAAACAGGTAGTGTTTCTTTTATATTTACAGGTAATGAATTCCAGATTTTAGGGCCTTTTATGTGCATTGAGTTTTTGCATAGCGTGAGATGGACACGAGGAACATCAAAGAGTGATCTGTGCCTTGTATTATGGTCATGTGTTCTGTTGAGGTTGGCAAGGAGATGTTTGAGGGGAGGGTTAATATCAGAGTTAAGTGTTCTATGTATGTAATAAGTGCAATAATAAGTATGGATGTTTTGTATGGTGAGTAGGTTGAGTGTTTTGAATATTGGTGGAGTGTGCTGCCTGTAGTGAGAATTTGTTATCATTCTAACTGCAGCCTTTTGTTGGGTAATTAGTGGTCTGAGATGGTTAGTTGTTGTTGAGCCCCATGCACAAATTCCATAGGTGAGATAGGGGTAAATAAGAGAGTGATAAAGGGCCAGGAGGGCTGACTGTGGAACATAGTACCGTATCTTCGATAGTATGCCTACAGTCTTGGAAATTTTCTTAGAAATTTGTTGTATATGTGTATGAAATTTGAGTCTATTATCGAGGTGGATTCCTAAGAATTTTCCCTCTGTTAGCTTTGTGATAGGTGATCCGTTTATCGTTATGTTAAGAGGTACATCTGTAGCTCTGCTACCAAACTGAATGAAGTAGGTTTTGTCAATGTTTAGTGTAAGTTTGTTAGTCCTCATCCAGGTAGATATTTTCTGTAATTCGGTGTTTACAGTATTGGCTAGCGTGACTGGGCTCGGGTGAGAGAAGACGTATGTGGTGTCATCTGCAAAAAGTGTGGGTTTGAGTAATTGCGAAGCATTTGGTAGGTCATTTATGTATAGGAGAAAGAGAAGAGGGCCAAGGACACTTCCCTGTGGGACACCAACTGTAATTGGTTGTGCGGAAGAGCTTGCCCCATTTGCGTACACATATTGGCTTCTGTTGCTGAGGTAAGACTTGAGGTAGTTGAGGGAGTGCCCTCTAATACCATAGTGTGACAATTTTACGTGGAGCAAGTCATGGTCAACTGTATCAAAAGCTTTACGTAAGTCAATGAAGATCCCCAGTGGGACTTCTTTTTTCTCTATTGCAGTGTATATATGTTCTAGCATGTGTATAATAGCATCATTAGTATTTTTATTAGGCCTGAATCCAAATTGGCAGGGGTTGAGAATGTTATGGGAGATGAGGTAGGAGTAGATTCGTTTATGAATTAATTTTTCGAAGATTTTTGAGAGAGGGTGTAAATTGGATATTGGCCTATAGTTATTCAACTCTGTTTGGTCTCCTCCTTTATGGATCGGGGTGACCCTTGCTATTTTGAGAACTGTAGGGAAGGTGGAGGATTCAATGGATTTGTTAAAGAGTGTTGCAATGATTGGTGATAGTACTTGTGACGCTTTTTTGTATATAAAGGGTGGTAAGGTATTTAAATCTCCTGCCTTGTTTTTCAGTGCGTTGATAATAAGGGAGACTTCGTATGGGTTAGTCGGAGCTAGGAACAGTGTGTTCGGGTAGTTGCCAGTGAGGTAGTCATTTGGTGGGGTATCTGAGCTTGGGATATTATTGGCAAGGTTTTGACCTATAGTGGAGAAGAAATCATTGAGTCTGTTTGCTGTTTCTGTTGGTGGGAGTTGGGGTTCATCTGATTTTGCTAATTTTATTTCGCTATGTCGTGATATCTTTTTTGTTCCCAGAATTTCTGATAGGGTCTTCCAGGTCTTTTTTATATCACCTCGTAAGTTGGATAATCTGTTCTCATAATACAATTTTTTTGCCCTTCTTATCAGGCTGGTTAGGATTGACGAGTAACGTTTTGTTTGGTCTCTGGTTATGTGACCCATTCTGTACTGTTTTTCATATCGGTGTTTTGTATTTATGGATTTGAGAATGCTGGGTGTTAGCCAGGGACTGTTCAGTCTCTTAGCTGTCATCTGTTTAGTTTTTTTAGGGCAGTGCTTGTTATAAAGGTATTGGGTCTTTTTTAGAAAATTATTAAAACATTCGTCAATATCTGTATAGATTTCTAGCTCAGTGTGCCAGTCAATGTTTGTTACTGCTGTTGTGAAGTTATTAATGGCTGCCTCATTGTGAAGTCTGAAGGTGACTTTAGTAGTGTCTTGGGGTATTTTACCAAGAGTTGTTATGAGGAAAGTAGGGTAGTGGTCTGTGGTATTATCTGTAATTATGCCTGATTTTAAAGGGGATATGGTGTTGGTCCAGATGTGGTCAAGTAGGGAAACACTAGTCTCTGTAACTCTTGTAGGTTTTGTTACTGTTGGTAGCAACATGCAGTTACTCATTGTGTTTGTGAATTCAGTAACGTGTGGGTCCTGGTCTTGCAGGAGATTTATATTGAAGTCACCTGAGAGTAGTAAGTGATCTTTGTTCATGCGTGCATCAGTTATCATACTTCCTAGGTTTTGACTAAATTGGCTAATGTTTGATTGTGGAATTCTGTAGATGTTTATCACTGTGAGAGGTTTTTGTAGGTATTTGGATTTGAATTTAGCTATTATATATTCCCCATGTTCATCCCTTGTGCAAGTATTAGTGATACATTCTAGTTGGTCTGAGTAGTATATAGCTGTGCCACCCCCTTGTTGGTCTGGCCTACAGTTGTGTATGGCTGTGTAACCAGGAATGGCATAGACATCTGTAGTATCAGGCTTTAGCCAGGTTTCAGTTAGTGTAATGATGGACATATTGGCATGCAAGGAATTTAGTAATGCTAGGAGGTCATCATAATGCTTGCTTAAAGATCTGATATTGTAGTTAAAGATAGTTATGTTGTTGTTGGCTCTGAGAAGTGCCTTTGATTGTTCTGCTGTGTAGTAATTACAGTAACTGTTTGAATCATTTAAGTCATTAAATAAGAGGTTGGTATCAGGATCAATGCTTGTAATCATAAGATTTGTAGTGAATCTATAGTTAGAATTAAGTAAAAAATAAAGTAAATATTCTAAAGCTAAAAAAAAATAGCACCTGAATTATTTAACAAATGTAAAAAATAATGAGCTAAGGTAGTTTTTTAAAGCTAAAATAAAGGAGACAATATAAAAGGGACTAAAATAATTTGTGGTGAACAAATAAAGTGATGATCAAATAATGGAGCTTGGGAATATGATAGTAGGTAGTACTTTAAAGGTAATTCTTTAAAGTTAGAATTATAATATAAAATTATAATATAAAAGGGACTAATATAAGTTGTGGTGAACAATAAAGTGGTAATCAAATAAATGAGCTTTGGAGTATAATGGCAAAATAGTGAACTTATTAACTTTAGCACCTGAGAATAGCACCTTGATTAGTTTAACAATTGCGAATATATGATCTAAGGTAGTTATATAGAGCTAAAATAAAGGACAAAAAAATATATAAGGGACTACAATTGAGTAATGGTAAACAAGTTAAATGGACAGATAGTCACTATGAAATAATATTGGTTTAGGAGTAAGATCTGATTTGTAATATTAAATAAGTTGAGCAGTTTATTGCACAATAAAAAGTAAAAAAAAAATGAGGTAGTTGGTACTAGCTAGCAAAAGATAGTTTTGGTACTTGCAAAAAAGTAATTGGAATATACACTAATTGCACACACAATAAAAAGTGACTAAAAAAACAAGTAGTGGTAAACAAAATTAAATGGACAGGTAAGAACAATGAATAATGGTAATGTCTTGGTTATAATATGATAGTAAGATGGTAGACAGGTACAAAGGATAATATAAAGGTTGGAGTTGAATATGCAAACTTGAAAATTTGGCAACAAAATGTTATGGGAAGTATAAAATAATGTTTAATGTACAAAAGAAAACAGGTAAAGGTAATTTGACAAGTAATGGTTATTAAATGTTAAAAATGTTAAGAGTCAAAGCTCTTCCAGAGAATCGAGGTGCCTCCCTAGAAAGGCAGACCTTCAGCAGTGCCATAATTTTAAAGACATTTATTTCTTATTTTGAAGTGAGATATTTATCGTAATATTAATATACAAAACTGATCACAATAAATAAATTTAAATACCAGAAGAGTAATATAAAAATAATTCAGTACTAGAATTTAAAGAAAATAGGTTCCTTGATTAAATATTTTTAAGGAAATTGAAAATTCAATTCATTCGCATATCGCATACATTTTTACACCATAGACTAAAATTACCTCGCAAATATAGGTGAGATTCGCTGGACGATCATCAAAATTGTCTACGAAAAGAGTACTTTACTTGTTTCTTAATAATAATAATAATAATAATAATAATAATAATAATAATAATAATAATAATAATAATAATAATAATCTTTATTTTTATCTGTTTACTGTGATCATATTTACTACAAGTACATATACAAGAAATACAGGCCTAGCTAACATCAGTGACATACTACTATACAGTTAGTCACTTGCTATGCTGAGCATTTCGGGCAAATTAGGTCAATTTTGTCCCCAGGATGCAACCCACACCAGTCGACTAACACCCAGGTACCTATTTTACTGCTAGGTGAACAGGGACAGTAGATGTCTTATGGAAACACATCCTACTGTTTCCATCTGTACCGGGGATCGAACCACGGACCTCAATGTATGAGGCGAGTGCGCTGCCAGTCGAGCTAAGGAACACATAAGATGCTATACTGTAAAACAAAGTATTTAATTTTTTATATATAATAAATGGGAATACATCACACACGCAATTTACCGTCACAATAATACTGTGTGGCCAGAGTTAACTCAGTAAGAGGATGCATATGAGAACTTTATCAGAGTAAACAATAAAGAGTAATGTGGCTGGAGGCCGTGTGGGGGCAGCACCAACAGTTGCCAGCCTCCCTCCACCAGCAAGTTATCTTAATAAGTGAAACGTATTTTACTGCTCATGATGTCTCTCTTCTTTACACTATTCTCAGCTACAACACTTTTTTATTTTTCCTTTTTCGTCTCTTCTCAAGCCACTTCACCTCTTCTCTAATTCACTCTCTATCCCATCCCTCTTCAATCCACAATAATTTTCCTATTATTCATTCTCTATTTCATTATGCTTCCCTTCCTTTTCCTCTTTACTCCTTTTCCTTTCCCTCCCGACCCATCGTTTCTCTGTTCCACATTTTCCTTTTCTCACTCTTCAAGAAGCAGCAGCGTTCTTACCGCGATGCATTTTTTTTCAATTATCGTAAATTTGAAATTGATTTTGATAAACACATTATCAAACTTGAGATGCTTACCAAAATGAATGCGGACAGTTCCTGTAAACATTCACCGCCAGACTGACCTTTATCGACAAAATTATTCCAAGATCGGTGTAAAATGCATTTTTGACCCTTTTAAACAAATTTCAGGATTCTTAAAATACGTTCTAAGCTTTGTAAAAAAAAAACATTAAGGTCGTTAATTAAAAAAAATACATTCCAGGACTTGTAAAATGTTTTCTAGGCGTTGTAAAATACTTTCCAGACTAAGTAACATCACTTTTTTTTTTTAGAAAAGTAATATACATAGAAGAGTCGCTCTAAAACACATTCCAGACGTAAAATACATTGAAATTGCTACAAAATACATTTCAACTGAAACAAAATACATTTCAACTGAAACAAAATACATTCCAATTGCTACACAATATATTTCAGTTGATACAACATACATTCAGTTACTACAAATTACATTGCAGTCATTGTAAAATGCATGCGTACTGGTTATTGTACAAAACTCCCTAGGCACTGCAAAATGAATTCCAGGAGCTGTTAAATAAATTACAGCTTTTGAAAAATACATTCTAGGCGATGTAAATCACATTGTCGTTGTAAAATATATTCCAGTTGTTGTAAAAAGCTTAAAAAGAAGAGGAATCAGCTTTTTCTATTTAATTTAGATTTTGATTTTATCCCATAAGGAGATCAAGGGTGTCATACCGCTCCTTTGTCACGGCAAATCTCATGACACATAACAAAACCTTCCAATATTGATACAAATGACACACTACCGACTATAGTGAGGAAAGTTTTGCTCTGTGTAGAGCTTTATAGAGTCATGACTTGATAAAGCTTAATACAGGGAAATGTCTTAATAGAAGCTTTCTCTGCAACTATCTTTTTATCTCGACGATGACAACTAAACAAGATGTCCGACAAAGCTGGTTGTCTACACCTCGTCATATAAATTTTAATACAACAGCACCCGACACGATGGTATCTATCAAAGGGAACTAACAAAGTGCTCAAACCAGCATTCCTCAGGCCTCATAATACTCCATGGAAAGGCTAAGATCAAATGATCAAAAGATCCATCTAGCGGGTCATCGTTGAACTAAGACCCGCATCGGGAGAAATATTACGCATTTGTACCGACACAAAATATCACAATAATATTTCACTAGTTCTTTACATTATTTACCCATGTGTTGGTAGGCCATTGCAAGCACTGTAAACAATATCAGTTTATTATGATAGCTCGTGAAGGATGAACATTTAAGAACTTGGAATTTATTTTAGGTAACCATTTTACCAAATCTTAAAAAAAAAAATAGTAAGCGCAAAAATACGTAAACTATCCGTCACAGTGTGGTAAAATAAGTGTTCTCTTAAGACAGATCCAAAGTAGTTAGGCCATTTATTTTTTTCTTCCTGTTTACCCATAACATTGTTGCAATCCATATTGCTTAAAAAAACATAATTCTCAGATTATGGAAATATAAACACATATGCAGTATAATGTGATCCTTTATTGACAACGTTTCACCCACACAGTGGGCTTTTTCAAGTCTCTGATTATACTTATTTGTACTTTGTATAATATTGTTGATTTAGATAATCTCTTTCACTGCATCACTATCCTTGTAACAGAGTGCCATCACTGTAATAGTGCTAATAGTAACAGTAGTAATAAAGTAATAGGAGAAGTAGTATTTGTGTAGTGTTAGATTTGCAGAAAGTGAAGCAGTGAAATCTCCTTATAGAATACTAAAGAAGTGTTAACCTTTCTGATACCAACAATGTTCTTATCTGTCAGGTTATTAGTAATAGTAGTACCAGTAGCAGTATAAGTTGTAGTAGTAGTAGTAGTAGTAGTACTAGTGGTAGTGGTGGTGGTAGTAGTAGTAGTAGTAGTAGTAGTACTAGTGGTAGTGGTGGTGGTAGTAGTAGTAGTAGTAGTAGTAGTAGTAGTAATAGTAGGAGTAGTAGCAGTAGTAGTGGTAGTGGTAGTAGTAGTAGTACTAGTAGTAGTAGTAGTAGTAATAGTAGGAGTAGTAGTAGTAGTAGTAATAGTAGGAGTAGTAGTAGTAGCAGTGGTAGTGGTGGTGGTAGTAGTAGTAGTACTAGTAGTAGTAGTAGTAGTAATAGTAGGAGTAGTAGTAGTAGTAGTAGTAGTGGTAGTGGTGGTGGTGGTAGTAGTAGTAGCAGTAGTAGTAATAGTAGTAGTAGTAGTAGTAGTGATAGTGGTAGTAGTAGTAGTAGCAGTGGTAGTAATAGTAGTACTAGTAGTAATATTAGTAGTAGTAGTAGTAGTAGTGGTAGCGGTAGTAGTAGTAGTAGTAGTAGTAGTAGTAGTAGTGGTAGCGGTAGTAGTAGTAGCAGTGGTAATGGTGGTGGTAGTAGTAGTAGTAGTAGTAGAAGCAGCAATAGTAGTAATTGTAGTGGTAGTGGTAGTAGTGGTAGTGGTAGTGGTAGTAGTGGTAGTGGTAGTAGTGGTAGTGGTAGTAGTGGTAGTGGTAGTAGTGGTAGTGGTAGTAGTGGTAGTGGTAGTAGTGGTAGTGGTAGTAGTGGTAGTGGTAGTAGTAGTAGTAATGGTAGTAACAATGTGACATTTTAGTCTTCATGACTAAAGAAATATTAACTGAGTATCAGGACGCTACATAACTTCCTCAGCTGGAAGACAACATCTGGTGTCCCGCAGTGATCCTCCATTTTTCTTCTTTGCTAATAGTCATCTTTTCATTTATTTTCCCGTTATTGTGAGATTACCAAGATAAATCCAAGACCTTTCTTTTAAATATATATGTTATTAATATACAGATCAGTCAGTAGAGGACAATATAATTTCATTATTAAAATTGTAAAATATTCGTGTTAAACCAAAACACTGGAATGCTGCTCGTTTAGTAAGAAAAAAATCACTTTCCACATGACAGTTCATCACAGTAACATTGTAACTAATTACATAAAGTCTCAAACTTTCGATTAACATAACACAAGTTATACGCTGTCAATATGAATGTAACAAACTTTAGGTACTGGAGCTGTACCTCAACTTTTTTGAATCATGCTTCTTTACATAAAATTCCCAAGGGTTTGGCGCCTTCCCATGAATAATAATAATAATAATAATAATAATAATAATAATAATAATAATACATGGGTGATTTTGATAAGAACTAGCCTTGTATGGGCCAGTAGGCCTGCTGCAGTGTTCTTCCATCCTTATGCTCTTAATAATAATAATAATAATAGCATTAATAGCAACAACAATATCAATAATGATGTTACCCGTGTTGCAGTTTTAGCGGTAAACACAGCTAAGCCATCGAGCGGAAACAAACTGCCGATAAAGTTTGTTTAATCTCAGCCACGATGAAGCAACAGAGAATGAGCTGAACTTTACTTAACTCAACACACATTATGTGATGGAGCCTCACAAATGTTGACTTAAACCCAATTATCTGTAATGAGGAAGTTGGAGGAGGGGAGGTGCTAAGGAGGGGAGGTGCTAAGGAGGGGATGTGCTAAGGAGGGGAGTTGCTAAGGAGGGGAGTTGCTAAGGAGGGGAGGTGCTAAGGAGGGGAGGTGCTAAGGAGGGGAGGTGCTAAGAAGGGGAGGTGCTAAGGAGGGGATGTGCTAAGGAGGGGAGTTGCTAAGGAGGGAAGGTGCTAAGGAGGGGAGGTGCTAGCTAGATTTTACTTAGTATTTTAAAAACACTTACCAAATTGTCTTAATTTTTTTAGAACAATATCGAAACTTATTGGGATGTCTAATCTTATAGCCACTTTTTTTTATTAATTTTGATTTTCGAGTATAGTTTTCTATATAAACGCTCACAGATAGGGTCGAAAATTTATTATTTAATAAGTATTTAGAAATTATGTAAGTCAAAGACATAAATGTTAAAATAATTATGAAATACGATTTTGGACAGGTATGTGCCAAAGTATCGGCATTGGTATCCGTATCGGCGGGTATCGGCTATTTTTACGGTATCGATGAGAAACGGCCGATATCAGCCGACACTTTAAAAATATTAATATTAAATGTGTTTAAAAATATCAAAATTAACACACACACACTGATGAGGAGGGCCAGGAGCTGTGGTTCGACCCCTGCAATCACAATTGGGTGGGTGAGTGCAATTGGGTGAGTACACACACACCATTTGAAACTAATGAGGAAAATACTAACTGGAGTTAACCTGAAAGATTAGAATTTAACGCCAGCAAATGCAAAATTATAAAAATCGGAGGTCAAAATCATCCAGAAACAGTATAAAGGCTCGGGGGACAAAGGTTGCAAACCTTTCTGGAAAAAAAAGAAGGATCTCCGGGTGAGTATAGTTCCGAGCATTTCTTCTGAGGCACACATGAAAAGGAATAAGTTTATGGGTAACTTTTAGGAACATCAACAAGGAGTTATTCACAACGTTATACACGGCATATGTCAGGCCCAGCTTGAGTATGCAGCGCCAATATGGAACCAACAAATGGTTAAGCATCTAAAGAAGTTGGGAAAAGTGCAAAAGTTTGCAACGAAACTAGTCCAGGAGCTAAGGGGTATGAATTATGAGGAGAGGCTAGAGGAGCTACAGCTGACGATATTATAGGACAGAAGGACCGGAGTTGATATGAGCACAACGTACAAAACACTCAGAAAAATTGGCAGGGTGGACAGGAAGTGTCTGAGAAGCGGGTCGCAAGTACATGAAGTCACAGGGATATTAGGTAATGCTTCTTTAACAATAATGTTCTCTGCAAATTGTGTTTATCTTTTCCACTCGTTGGCCTTGCGCCATTTGTCTTCATGGTGTCTCCGAATTAAGAGCACCATTAACCCATATAATTAATCACTCTATCCATCTTTCTCAACACTGTGCGGGATGAGATCAATTTGGCCAGAGTCACACCCATTTTTCAAGGAAAATAGATGGGATGTTAGCAGTTATGCGCTTCTCAGTATACTGAACGTTATTTCTAAAATCATTACTCGGAAAGTGTTTTCTCGGGTAGAAATATTATCTAAAAGCAAATAATTTGCTTCACAATTACCAGTGAATTTTCACTTGTCTTTTTCTACTGAAGTTTGCCTAACTCCTGTTTCAACAACCCGTCCTCCGAGCGGTTAGATCACTTCTTCACATACGGCTTGCACTACATTTTTAAGTTAGGTTAGCTTGTCTTATATCAATAAAAATAATAAATTATAACATAATACAACGGAAAACTATAAATGTAAGATATAAGGCGATAAAAAAAAAAGTCTGCGATGCAAGCAGAAAACGGGAAGCCACTGTGTGCGGCTAGAGCAACACTGTAAGATTATTACTGTTCAAGGAGTCTCTAACAGTCACCCATTTGACTGTTTTTACAACAGTGTCATGATGTCTGTGGTTAAGCGAACCGGCTCATTACATATCGTATCAAGACTTAAATATCGTAAGGAAATTTTACATGGATTTCAGCCTTATACTTAGAATAGGTATTTGACAAGGTGAACCATGGTGAACCATGGTGAACCATGGTGAACCATGAGGACGCAAAAGAAAATAAGACAGAGAGTCCCTCGATGACACACTATCTTGGTTTAACCTGGGCGGCTAACCCTCCGGGGTTAAAAAACCGAACAAAATCTTATCTTAACCATTTAAACAGCTGATCAGAATGATGTCTTTATTTTCGTCCTGAATCTCACGAAACAAACGTTACATGACAATTGTACAAATATTATTTATCCATAGTTATGAACCAAATCTATGCCTGTATTTTTTTGTATAAAGAATTTTAATTTGATACATAGAGTTTGGCCCTGTAAACAGTTTAGTTACTCCTTAATATTCAATTCAAAGAAAACTTGACTACATTGTTGCTCAGAGAAAACAGTAATTTGGAATGGCATACTCCTTGAGGTCTTGGAGGGCCACGGCACATTTTGTAATGCAATATCATAATAATATCTGTTTCTACTAGTACATGTACAAGGTAAACAGATCATAGTTGACATCAATGGCTTAGTATTATATAGAAAGCCAATTGTTATGCAGAGCATTTCGGGCAAATTAGGTCAGTTTTGTCCCAGGATGTGACCCACACAGGTCGATTAACACTCAGGTACCCATTTTATACTGATGGTTGAACATCAACAGCAGGTGTCTTATGGAAACACGTCCTAATGTTTTCCAGCTGTACCGGGGATTCGAACTCCAGATCTCAGTGTGTGAGCTGAATGCACTAACGATCGAATAAGATTTAGTTTGGATTATTAATTCGGAATTAATAGCCCAGCATAACCCAATAAAGCTATATTATCAGACTGTCTGGTTTAGTTCCCCCTGGGGCCTTATAATCGTCTTCTCCATGCTGCAACCCATATCAGCTGGCCAATAATTTTTTTTTAATTTGTTTATTGTAGACATTTTGTGGGGATAAATTACATAAAACTTAACCCAAGATAATCCAGCAAAGCTAAATAGTGTTATTTATATCCATTGGGAGTGCAGTTAAGATGTCAATATGAGTGTTTCCTTACACCTATTCACCTAGCAAGCAAGTGGGTACCTGGATATTAGTCGACTGGTGTGAGTTGCATCCTGGGGGACAAGAATGAGGACCCCAATGGAAATAAGACAGACAATCCCTCGATGACGCACTGAATTTTTTGACCTAGTGCCTAAAGCTCTCGCTTCACAAGACAAGGGTCTGGGTTCGATTCTCAGTGAGGGTAGAAACATTGGGCATGATTCTTTACACTGGTTTTCTATTTTCCCCATCAGTAAAATGGGAACCTCGGTGTTAGTCGATTGGTGTGGATCGCATCCTGGGACAAAACTGACCTAATTTGCGGGAAATGCTCAGCATAACAAGCAGCTTTCTATATAGTAGTATGTCATTGATGTCATCTATGATCTGTATACATTGTACATGTACTTGTAGTATGTCATTGATGTCAGCTATGATCTGTATACCTTGTACATGCACTTATAAAAATAAAGATATTATTTTATTATTATTATTATTATTATTATTATTATTATTATTATTATTATTATTATTATTATTATTATTATTATTATTATTATTATTAGTTTATCTTCAAATATTTGTTTTCTGTTGCCACATGTCATAGAAAACCGCTGCACGCGATGGGTCTCTGAAGCAACTTGATTTATTAATAGCAAATGTAATAATTTCCCTCTTGTAGCTACAGTACACTTTTTTTTGCAACTTTAACACTGAATTATATAGTTCACGCTAATAAAATATACCTAATATTAAGTTTAAGGGCTCCAACGAATTAATCTATAAGGTGTATTGTAACATATGGGAATCTTTATTGAGGAAACGTTTCGCCACACAGTGGCTTCATCGGTCCAATACAAAGCAAAAAGGTGTAAGGAGAGGAGTTTGAGGTAATCAGTCCCTCAGCCTGGAGTCGATGTGTTCAATCCATCAATCTTGTAGAATGTACAGCATAGGGCCGTAGACGTGGGTTATATACTGTAGTCAGACTATATATATATATATAGGATGGGGCCCACCTCTGGTGTAAATTGTGGGACCCATAGCCTCGGAGAAGTGGATAAAAAGGCTTCAAGGAGGAATATTTGGATTTCTTCCTGAAGCCGTTTGAATATTCCACTTCCCCTACCACCCCATCTTTTAAACTATTTTTTTTTTTACCAATAGGAATATTTTATTACATAATATGGCACAGAAGATTTAAGAGATACATTGTTAATATAAAGGTGGCATATACGGTACATGTTGTTACGTGTGTATCACCGATTATAAGGCGAAAATCTCATCCAGCTCCTCAGAGCTGGGGCGTGTGCCCAAAATGCAGCAGGCATTACCCCTTTGAACAGCCGCACTGAGCCGCTGGAACAGAAAACTAGCTGCCCTGGGATCCCTAGTTACCCTGATGAGTCTTTTTCCCAGCTCCTTAAGGAAATTAGATGCACTCTTTCCCCATGAGCCAAGGGTCTCTGAGCCTATGGGAACAAACATATAATGATGGGCAAGTTCTCCATATTTTCTAGACTTTTGGGACTCCCTGAAGCTGGCAGCTGCCCCTCCTTCCTCCCTGGTGTATTGGAGATAGGTATCAGCCAAGGTAGATGCACATGTATAGTCCCACACCACCTGCTTCCCATCTGTCCAGGCTTGAAGGGTGATACCATCTGGACGCTTCTGGCTGCCATCAGATCTGCATAGTTGGGGTGGCTCCCTTACTGCTGGGCATCCAGCTGTTGTGAGGCTCCTCTTGATAATGTTATTAACCTCCTCATGTCTTGCAATCTTTCCCTCGGATTTACGGCACACAAGACCATGGTACCCGAATCGGTCTGCTGCTTCACTGCCACAAATACACCTGTGTTCGGCGAGAATAGGGGCGGCAAGTCGAAGGGCAACACCAATGCGGATGGTCTGTGGGTCAAGGCGTGTGCCAAGGCTGGAGTTGGGAACAGCCAACAGAAAGTCCCCAGCATGAGGGGCTCTCACTGCCAGGAGGCGGGCTCTATCCTTCCCTGACACACTCTTAAGCATTGTTGAGGCAATATTTTCCACTATTGGACCATCCCAGTGCGATTGTTTGTAGTTGTTGGGGGGAGCAGGTCTGGTTTCAGAGCCCGTTAGATTATCCCAGATCATTGCTCCGTCAATGAATTTTTGGTCCTGGACTCCAATCTTGTCCCTAAGATGTTCAGGGAGAATCGCTGTTACAAGCTCTCTGGATGCAATACACGAGGACAGAAAAGCAGGTAACGCAATCTGTGATGACTTGCGGACACCAATGCCTCCTAGTCTGACTGGAAGTGTAGCTTGGTTCCACTGCCCGTCTTCTAGAGTAAGGTTAAGTACTTTCGTAAAAATCTGCCTCAGAATACTGTCATATTCGTGCAGTATAGGGTTATCATATGAAGGTGCACATCTTAGGAAATATGTCAACCTGGGCAGACTCAAGCACTTTGTGAGAAGGTACAAGGCATCGTGGGTGTCCAGATTGCCTATTCGTTGTTCCATTCTCCTTAACTCTTCCAATTTCTTCCTGAGAATTGTGTCAATGGCATTGCTTCCCAGAGGTGCTCCTAGCAAGACACTATTTGTGGGGGCAATGACTGCTGCTCCTGGTAGTTTTGATCTCACTGCATTTATCACTTGTTGACTGACTGAGATGATTTCACATTTGGATGGATTCAGGATGAGACCCATTTCCTGTCCCCGTGTCATTACCTGTGTAAGGTCATGTAGGAGGGACTCCTTTGTACCTGCTAGTGTGCCATCATCTAGGAAGCAGATGTTTAGCTCGCTGGTCAGTCTGACTGTGATTTCCCTAACTGCTATACAGAAGAGAAATGGTGCAAGAGGATCTCCTTGTTGGACACCCTCCGATGATGTGATTTCATGCTCTCCAAAGAGAAGCATTGATTCCTTGCTATACCCAGCTGAAACAAAAGGGAAGAGACCAGGGAAATGTTCTTGTACTGCTGCTAATACCACGTCTCTTTTCAGGAGATTGAACGCATTCTTGAAATCTAATTTTACCACTGCATTGTCCTCAGGCAGGTTGTTGATATACGCTCTTATTGCATGAACCGCTGCTTCACTTCCTTGAGAGACCCCAAAGCCAAGCTGGTTTGGTTGAAGCATCATGGCTGCCTGTGCACGAATACTTCGGACAGCAGCTTTGGACACGAGGCGGCGTAACGTGTTGCCTACTGCAATTGGCCGAATTCCTCCATCCTTCTTTTTAAGTGCACAAAGTGTTGCACCAAAAAAGAAAGGTCTAATTTCATCAGGAATCAGACCAGCCAAGGAATTGTTGACGAACCTTGTGATCTCTGAAAGCAGTGTCTCTGCAATTTCCCCAATAACTGGATTAACCATTTCCTTTAAATGCTGTGGCCTTATTCCAGTGTAACCTCCAGCAGAGCCAGATGGGAACGACATTATTGCTTTGTAAATGTCTGAGTCTTCCACTATCAATGGTTCCATAGTGGGGACAGAGGTGTTGGAACTGTTGGTGCCACTGGTTTCCCTGGCAGGGTGCTTTCCTCTAAGTGCTTCAGCAGTGTCAGCATCCCTGGGAGCAACTGTATCTTCACTGGTAATAATTCTGATTGCCCCCACTGTGTTGCCATCTTCAATTTTCTTGCTCACCTGGACTCTGACTTTTTCACTGTCAGTAGAGTGAGTGGGGGTTCTGCCTCTCCCTTTTTTGTGTTGACGGGGAAGGCGAATGAGGTTATCAACTCTAGGAAAGTCTCTTAAGGATTTAATTATCATTGAGGCTAGCCTCTTTCCCCTTCTTTCCGGCACAGCTAAGCAGACATTGCCAAAAAGTAGCAAGTTGTGCCATGCCTTGATGGTTGGTGGAGCATTTAAGATAGTGGAACCATCGTTTACTTTTTTCAGGAGGTCTGTAAGTTTCCCAGCTGCGTGTGGACGGGCTGCTTTGGGAATATGTGTGAGTGTCCTCGTACCTGTTGCTTTAATTGCTTCCAAGAGATTGTCTGATGAGATGAAATCTGTTGGAGTGGGTTCAGGTGCCTGGGGTGGCTCTGGATCATCACTTTCCACAGGAGGACATCCTGAACCAGGGCAACTACCGTGTTTGCGGAGGAAACCATTAGAGTTGAGACAACGGAGCTGTAAGCATGACCGACACTTGCCTCTCCTAGTATTGCCAGCCGTGCCATTTCCCTGGCTGCTTGCTTCCTCCTGGTTGGCATCCATCTGCTAGAATTTTACCAAGTTTTAAGTCGTGTATCATAAACTGACTCTGCTAATGAAGACATTCTTGATGCGAGTCAAAAGCAGCCAAAATGTCGTTCACTGTCTATCACTAGAGCGCAGAGAAATTTCTAGTAGATGGGAGTATGACCAGTACACCTTGCAGGTGGTGTGTATATCCCTAGAAGAGGTCCTGCAGGTGGTGTACGCCCCTCGACATACTGTAACCGACACTTAACTTGTGACAGTGATGAGGACCTGTTTTACCTTCTGACGGTTTCTAAGACCTGTGTTACCTTGTGACGGCGGCGAGAGCACCTGTTTATTCACCTTGTGACGGTGAATAACACCTGTGTTACAGCCCTGGAACTCAGCACTGGTAACACCAATCTTCTTGTTGCCGACACAAATGAAAGGAAAAACTAGGAGCGAGGTGTAGCATCACTGATGGCGGGATTCACCACGACTATGGTGCTCTTCGCACCTACTCCTAGGTTGAGGGACTGATTACCTCATCTTCTGTATATAGTCCTACTGTCTTCAAGCTATGTCCTAGAATTTGTATTGATAAAGCCACTGGATGGCGAAACGTCTACAATAATGATACGGAAGGATAGAGCCCGCCTACTGGCAGTGAGAGCCCCTCATGGTGGGGACTTTCCGTTGGCTGTTCCCAACTCCAGCCTTGGCACACGTCTCGACCCACAGACCATCCGCATCGGTGTTGCCCTTCGACTTGCCGCCCCTATTCTCGCCGAACACAGGTGTATTTGTGGCAGTGAAGCAACAGACCGATTCGGGTACCATGGTCTTGTGTGCCGTAAATCCGAGGGAAAGATTGCAAGACATGAGGAGGTTAATAACATTATCAAGAGGAGCCTCACAACAGTTGGATGCCCAGCAATAAGGGAGCCACCCCAGCTATGCAGATTTGATGGCAGTCAGAAGCGTCCAGATGGTATCACCCTTCAAGCCTGGACAGATGGGAAGCAGATGGTGTGGGACTATCATGTGCATCTACCTTGGCTGATACCTATCTCCAGTACATCAGGGAGGAAGGAGGGGCAGCTGCCAGCTTCAGGGAGTCCCAAAAGTCTAGAAAATATGGAGAACTTGCCCATCATTATATGTTTGTTCCCATAGGCTCAGAGACCCTTGGCTCATGGGGAAAGAGTGCATCTAAATTCCTTAAGGAGCTGGGAAAAAGACTCATCAGGGTAACTAGGGATCCCAGGGCAGCTAGTTTTCTGTTCCAGCGGCTCAGTGCGGCTGTTCAAAGGGGTAATGCCTGCTGTATTTTGGGCACACGCCCCAGCTCTGAGGAGCTGGATGAGATTTTCGCCTTATAATCGGTGATACACACGTAACATGTACCGTATATGCCACACTAGCTAGGTTAGGATTTACCTTATCCAACCATCCACGCTAGACAGAGTAAACTGGGCAGTTAGGCCAAGCTGTTTACATACATTATTCATTTACTGTTTCACAAGTTGATTTATTGAATTTATTTGTGTTAACCAAGTGATTTTAATTTGTATACTGCACTTTTTATTGTGTGATTTTCATTGTCTTTGATTCATTTTAATGTGGGATTTGTGAATTGTACCTGAGACTAGGTTAAGTCCTGTAATTATTTGCTGGCATTGTACAGGAAATTGCTAGGTTAAGCTTTCACACCGATACACATTTCGATTGGGATTTGAGAGCTAACAGTGTACATTTTTGATTCAGAGTAGAGTCAATATAATAAAGGGAGTTGTTAAGCTTGTTGAGAAGCCTTGAGACTCGTTCATTCTCACCTAATACCGTTCGTGCTGTGGGGTGGGCTAATTAAAGTACAAATTAGTACCGTGATCTTAACTAAACCGCAACTATGGTAGGTGAAGATGTAGTACCAGCTGTCCCAGCTCTAAGTCAATTAAAGCGGTCTATGGGAGCCTATAAGGGGCGCCTGAGCAAAGCATGTGAGGAGTGTCGTACAGTCAGGCAAGATCAAGACGTAGACTGGGAGGAACTAGAGAGTTGCCTGAAACCTTTGGAACAAAGACTGGAAGCCTTTGAGAGATCATTTATCCTTTATGAGACAGAGGCCTATACTACAGGTGAGTCTGAATATACAGTCGAAGTAGCAAGGACAGACTATGACGAACGAAGGGCAGAGTGTAAAGCAGAGATGAGACTCTGCAGGCAGTTAATAAAGACTTTGAAGGCCGGTACAGCAGGGGGAGCAAATGTTTCAAGGAACACGAACAACAGCACGCCTGTTAATGTGTTGCCCAGATTGCCCCAGTTGAATTTACCAACGTTCGACGGAACCTTAACAGAGTACATTGCTTTCTGGGATGAGTTTAAAGCCCAGATAGATGACAGAGACGATTTGTCAGATTCCGTCAAATTACAATATTTACGTTCACAGCTCAATGCCTTGGACTTGGTCCGGGATTACCAAACCCCTGACACCAGTTACCAACATGCCAAAGACCAATTAAAGGACGCGTTTGGCAACACTGAGGAGATAAAGGTAGCTATACTTTATCGGTTGTTGGATCTAGAGGCTTGTCGCCATGACCGTCAGAGCCTAGAGAAGTTCTAAATCTAAGTTATGAGTTTGACGAATAGTCTTAAAGATTTACATGATTGGGGTAAGTCGGAATGGTTCATCAGTCAGGTGATTCAGAGGAAACTGGCTAGCACTACAGTGCATGAGTTACACTTAAAATATCTTACGAATAGGTTCACGATAAAACAAATTTTTGAGGGGTTGGGAGATCTCGTTTCTCATTTGAGAAAGTCACTCAAAGATCTCGAGAGATCAGTCTAAAGCTCGTACGACTAACGTTGGAGTGTACTATGGTAAAGAAGTGTCTAAGGTAAGAACCTCTAAGCAGAACCTCAGAGGCACTCATGCCAGAATATGCGTGTTCTGTGAAGGCGAGCACGCTAGCACGAGTTGCTCGGAGTATACAACACTGAGCAGTAGGCAACAGAGACTAAGGGAGTTGAGACTCTGCTTCAAGTGTTGTGGGGAACACTTTGCGAGAGACTGTGGCACCCAGCTCAGTGAGTGTCGAGTCTGTTGCAAAGGTAAGCACCATACTGCACTATGTCCCAATAATTTAAGGGAACCCCAGGCTAGTAGGGATATCTCTCAGGTAGAGATAGAAAGTGAGTCCGAGCCTGAAATGGTAGCCAGCGTGATTAGTGGGAGTGAAGTCTCTAATCCGAGTGAGAATCACGGAGGTGCTGCCCTACCTACAGTCATGGCAAAGGTTGTGAGTGGGCACAGGTCCGAAACAACCCGATTATTCTTTGACCCAGGAGCACAAGTATCCTTGATAACAAAGAAGTTGGTGGCTAAATTAAAGTTGAAGGCCACAAAGAAAGTTAGTATGATGTTGGGAGGGGCTATAAGTCAGGTCCCACCCAAATCTTATGATGTGGTGGATGTCACAGTCAAATTAGGTGGACATCGCAGAGACATTACAGCCTTGGTGGTAGAGACGCTACCCACAGCAATTACAGCGAGAGGTCTTGCTGCAGCAGCTAAGCGATTGAAAGACCTTGATGTGAAGCTGGCAGACCAGGGAATTACCACTGACACAGTCAGAAATGTAGGTATCCTGGTGGGAGCCAATCATATAGATGACTTCCTGTCTACACGACGGACGTTTAAGGAAGGAATTGGTTTATACAGATCCCCAGTAGGATACATCATAGGCGGCAGGATTCCACCTGAATTCCCTGCCACACCAGATAGAGGAGAAGCTGTCCCCATGATAGCTGGGGGAGTAGTGATAATGAATACCAGTATACACGATGAACCGCCAGGGAAGCTGAACCAGGTAGGGAGTGACGAACACTCGGCCACCTTGGGAAAACACTTTTACAGGGTACGTAAAGAGGGAGATAGATTGCCTTTAAATCCAGGGAACCTCGTAACAGTGGGAGGAAAGGCTACCAAGGCGTGTGGGCCACTGGGTGGGAAAGTACGGAGCCGCTCAGTCAAGGCTAGACATACGAAAGACGTTAAAGTTAAAGGAAAGGGTGCTAAGACCACCGGAACCAACAAGTTTACACCCCCAGAGGTCCACACAGGGGAAACTGGACGGTTGAAGTTAGACCGGAGTCTGCTCGACGAGAGTGGCCAGACGGCACTCGTGTCCAGGGTCCGCTGTGGGGGCTCGCGGAAGGTGAACTTGATTTATACTTAGCGCCTACCTTCGCCGGCGGGAGGATGTGGAATTTTATTTGGTCCCTAAAGTTCCACAGGACAGATCCGGCATGACCGTGATGGAATGGCTGAGCTGGGTGGCCCTTATACAACACCCAAAACAAAGCATTCTCTAGTTGGCGTGGATTGTTGGTAAGCTTATTTAATTTATAGATTTACCCTTCAGGGAAGGAGTAGGTAGTTTTACTGGTAGTACACTAATATTAGGATCATTGAGGCAACTGTAGATAATAATAATGTAGACCTAAGACCTTAACATAGGTAGTAATAGGCCGATAATGTAGGCAAACACTAGGATAAGTTAGCTAGGGAGAACTGGCAGCCCTAGTTTGAACGAAGAGACGAGGGTCTGGAAGAGAGACCAGCTCATTCTTCTTAAGACAGACACCAACTGGACAAGACGTGCCGTGATCAGCAGACGGCGCCCCCCACGTGTCTTCACATTTGAGACCTAGGGAAATCTGGTAGAGGCACCTCGATGTACCGTAGATGACCTCCGTCAGGCCCATACAGTAAGACAAGACCTCCACTTTATCTCGTAGATTTCTGGCCAGTGTCTGGGGAGAATTGTGAGTGAGTTTGATCTGTGGGCCCGGTGTGCAACAGGCAGTGCATGCCCAGTAAGTACCAGTGTCTCAAGGCAGTCTGGAAGCTAGTGTCCGTGTCTGCATAGTTATACTAGGGGATACATACCCTCTTGGATATAGGAATTTCTGAGGTGCAGGCAGGTCACTAATAACGATTGAATATTGCAGGAATTAAGGCTCCCGGTTGCACGTGGTTTCTGAGGGGAAGTCCAAAGGGGCTAAGGCTAAGCTTAGGGAAGTTGAAGATCAGGATATATGCTGCAACACCAAGTAAGTTAGTCCTTTATACGTGCATGCAGGCGAGTTTTCTTGCAACATCAATCATTTGTGAAAATCTGTCCTATAAGCCACTTGTGAGGCTGAGGTACCCACCTCAGAGCTCGGTGTCAACAGAGTTTGCCAGGGTAGGCAACTCACTTGGAGGCAGTCCACACAAATTTTCACATATATATATATATATATATATATATATATATATATATATATATATATATATATATATATATATATATATATATATATATATATATATATATTATATTATCACACCGGCCGATTCCCACCAAGGCAGGGTGGCCCGAAAAAGAAAAACTTTCACCATCATTCACTCCATCACTGTCTTGCCAGAAGGGTGCTTTACACTACAGTTTTTAAACTGCAACATTAACACCCCTCCTTCAGAGTGCAGGCACTGTACTTCCCATCTCCAGGACTCAAGTCAGGCCTGCCGGTTTCCCTGAATCCCTTCATAAATGTTACTTTGCTCACACTCCAACAGCACGTCAAGTATTAAAAACCATTTGTCTCCATTCACTCCTATCAAACACGCTCACGCATGCCTGCTGGAAGTCCAAGCCCCTCGCACACAAAACCTCCTTTACCCCCTCCCTCCAACCCTTCCTAGGCCGACCCCTACCCCGCCTTCCTTCCACTACAGACTGATACACTCTTGAAGTCATTCTGTTTCGCTCCATTCTCTCTACATGTCCGAACCACCTCAACAACCCTTCCTCAGCCCTCTGGACAACAGTTTTGGTAATCCCGCACCTCCTCCTAACTTCCAAACTACGAATTCTCTGCATTATATTCACACCACACATTGCCCTCAGACATGACATCTCCACTGCCTCCAGCCTTCTCCTCGCTGCAACATTCATCACCCACGCTTCACACCCATATAAGAGCGTTGGTAAAACTATACTCTCATACATTCCCCTCTTTGCCTCCAAGGACAAAGTTCTTTGTCTCCACAGACTCCTAAGTGCACCACTCACTCTTTTTCCCTCATCAATTCTATGATTCACCTCATCTTTCATAGACCCATCCGCTGACACGTCCACTCCCAAATATCTGAATACGTTCACCTCCTCCATACTCTCTCCCTCCAATCTGATATTCAATCTTTCATCACCTAATCTTTTTGTTATCCTCATAACCTTACTCTTTCCTGTATTCACCTTTAGTTTTCTTCTTTTACATACCCTACCAAATTCATCCACCAATCTCTGCAACTTCTCTTCAGAATCTCCCAAGAGCACAGTGTCATCAGCAAAGAGCAGCTGTGACAACTCCCACTTTGTGTGTGATTCTTTATCTTTTAACTCCACGCCTCTTGCCAAGACCCTCGCATTTACTTCTCTTACAACCCCATCTATAAATATATTAAACAACCACGGTGACATCACACATCCTTGTCTAAGGCCTACTTTTACTGGGAAAAAATTTCCCTCTTTCCTACATACTCTAACTTGAGCCTCACTATCCTCGTAAAAACTCTTCACTGCTTTCAGTAACCTACCTCCTACACCATACACTTGCAACATCTGCCACATTGCCCCCCTATCCACCCTGTCATACGCCTTTTCCAAATCCATAAATGCCACAAAGACCTCTTTAGCCTTATCTAAATACTGTTCACTTATATGTTTCACTGTAAACACCTGGTCCACACACCCCCTACCTTTCCTAAAGCCTCCTTGTTCATCTGCTATCCTATTCTCCGTCTTACTCTTAATTCTTTCAATAATAACTCTATCATACACTTTACCAGGTACACTCAACAGACTTATCCCCCTATAATTTTTGCACTCTCTTTTATCCCCTTTGCCTTTATACAAAGGAACTATGCATGCTCTCTGCCAATCCCTAGGTACCTTACCCTCTTCCATACATTTATTAAATAATTGCACCAACCACTCCAAAACTATATCCCCACCTGCTTTTAACATTTCTATCTTTATCCCATCAATCCCGGCTGCCTTACCCCCTTTCATTTTACCTACTGCCTCACGAACTTCCCCCACACTCACAACTGGCTCTTCCTCACTCCTACAAGATGTTATTCCTCCTTGCCCTATACACGAAATCACAGCTTCCCTATCTTCATCAACATTTAACAATTCCTCAAAATATTCCCTCCATCTTCCCAATACCTCTAACTCTCCATTTAATAACTCTCCTCTCCTATTTTTAACTGACAAATCCATTTGTTCTCTAGGCTTTCTTAACTTGTTAATCTCACTCCAAAACTTTTTCTTATTTTCAACAAAATTTGTTGATAACATCTCACCCACTCTCTCATTTGCTCTCTTTTTACATTGCTTCACCACTCTCTTAACTTCTCTCTTTTTCTCCATATACTCTTCCCTCCTTGCATATACATATATACATATATATATATATATATATATATATATATATATATATATATATATATATATATATATATATATATGTATATATATATATATATATATATATATATATATATATATATATATATATATATATATATATATATATATATATATATATATATATATATATATATATATATATATATATATATATATATATGTATATATATATAATAACAATATATCTTTATTTCGTGGTATAATCTCATGTAAACTCATATCTCATTTAAAACTTCTTTATTTCTTAGTAATTTGAGATAAATAAAAACTGCATATAAAAGAAAACGGTTTTTTCCACAACAATATATGTGTCCTTAACTGCAGAAAACGTGAAACACACAAAATTGTGAATGCTAAATGGATAAATTATTATTCGACGTGTGATTTAAAGTTTCATGTGGTTCAGTGTATGTTTGCTAACAATGCCACATTAGAAACACATGCAAGTATATCATTATGTCAATATGGACAGGGGGAAATTAATGCACCTGCGTAATTATAAGTAAATAAGTACAATTAGTTAACCACACAAATGTTATAATAAATATGAATCAAACAATATATTTAAGAAAACTATAGAGAAAATATTTTTAATAACAAAAGCCAAAATTTCCCAAAATCACAAAATAATGTCTCTGGTATGAACCAGATTAGGTAACGATGTTTCGGAAAATTTGTGTAACTTCGGACAGTGGTGCCTGAAACACTTTGCCTATACAAAATTTTGATAATCAATACGTTTTTCAGACTTTCAAGATATGGTAAATCAATCTGAGTTGACGGTACATAGCATTTAACTAACACAGTTAAATGCTATGTACCGGCAAAATATGGCACACTTAGTATAGTACAATTTCTTTAATATTTACTTGCAAATGCATAGCAATGTAAACTCAAAACTTTTCATATATATTAAAAAAATTTTGTCAACGAACTTTATCTGGGCCACGACATTTCTATTCCCTAGGCAAGGTGTTATTTTCTCTTTAAGTTTCTCCACCCCCCCCTTTCAGTTCCTTCAGCTTTGGCCTTGAAGACGGAGATGAAGCCTAAATAATGCATCAGACTGTCCAATGAGAAGCAGAGACTGGAAATTGGATGCGTGCAGAATGGAGGAGGAAAAGGTAGAGTAGACGGAAAGGTAAAAGAGGAGGGAAAAGAAAGAAAAGAGTAAGAATAAGAAAAAAAGAAGAGGACTAAATGGGAGTACACAAAAATATAAAATAACATGTTTTCTATACTCGCATTATCTGCTAAAAATGCTGAAACTATATCACCTAAAAAACCTTATAAGTTCTGAGGAAAGAAAAGAAGGCTTCTTTACTATTCTTCATTCCCGTACACTGTGGACAGAAAAAAAAAGAATATCCATGCTGAATAGATTAAACATTTATGAATTTTTAATTTAAAATGCGGTATATTTACTGCTATTTCAACAGACCACAAATACAGTCTGCCTTCTGTTATACATAAAAAGAACTTCAGCATTCCTTTTCAAGACGAAGTGTTTACTCCAGCTTCTTGATGGTAGTTTCTCTGCGTGGAGGCCATGTTGGGTTTGTCTTCACTCACCTCTCCTGTCTTGGGAAGGCAGCTGCCTGCGGAGGCTCAGCTAAATCCCTCCTGTTCGTTTGTCGTGCAAGACGGCATTGTACTCTTTGTTTCCGTTCTCCTAAAGATGCAGCCTGTTCTTAAAGCCGAGATTCTCAAGTTGGCAAATATCTTGTTTATGGAAGTTCGGTGCAGAACCTGCTAATTCAACTGGCTGATCTTGTATTGCTTCCTCTCTGTCTGGTGTTGGTCTGGCTGCTAGTCCACTCACGTTTTCGCTTACTGGACTGGGAGTTCATCGGTTTTCGTATGTGGTCCATATTTTTTTTCGGGTGGAGTTTCCATGGAATTAAGGTTTGGGTGGGATGGTACTCAGCCTGTTGGTGGTCAATGTTAAGGCCGAGTATTTGGCTAGGGCTAAGCGAGCACTGGAGGGCGATCAACCTTTTGGTCTTGTGAATCTTAGTCCTCACGCACAGTAAAAAAAAAAAGTGATGGACAGACTGTCACTTGCTGAACGATGGTATTGGGAGCTGGAGTTTTAGATTTATACATGTTCCAATACTTGAACACTTAAACCCTTCGGCACCAGACCTCTTGATATCCCTCTTCAGTTGTAACTGGTCTGCAGAGTTTTACCCCATCAATGGTCCTGTGGTTTTTACTTTCCTAAAACCATATATGTTGGGTGTTATCCTTCCCACTATAGACCTAAGGCTCTTGTAAGTTCCATTTGCAGAGTAATAAATATATAATTAAATAAGATAAGTTTAGTACTTGAAGACCAACAACTGTTTATCTCCACAACAGTCTGGATATAGAAAAGGCCTCTCTAGTAATGCCTTTGCTGAAGGCCAGTTCGTGGTGGCAGTCTTTTTTCGACCTGAAGGAGGCTTATGACATTGTCTAGAGATAATACGTCTTACCCCATCCACACTTATAGTCTACGGAGTATATCTTCACTTTTTTCATGGCCTTTATGACAGATCGGCACTTCAGAATCCGGATCAACGACACCATTTCACCAGACGGTTCAAGCAACACATTCTGCAAGGGTGTGTTTTTAGCACCAATATGGTTTTATTAGCTACTGATAATGTATCCTTATGCAAATAAAGAAGACTAAAGTCTATTTGTATATGTTGACGATTTTCCCACCGATTGTACTGTCACAAGCATTTAACGAGTGTCCACTTCCTTAGAGATCATTGCAAGGCTTCAAGTTCTCAGTTATGGGGTTCAAAAATGAACTCGATCATATTTAATCGGTGCTCTGTTATATCCTGTTTCGTACTCTTCCTGTTAGTTTTCCTATCCCACTTTGCCAAACGGTTAAATTTCTTGTCCTGCAATCTCATTGTCAGACAACATAAAAAGCAGATATTACTCGTACATCTTTGAAAACTGAATATACTAAGTTTTGTCACATTTTACCTAAATGGGCCAATAGGAAAGTTGTTGTTTACACAACCTCGGTTCTACCTAAATTTGTTTAGGTCTCTCTCTCTCTCTCTCTCTCTCTCTCTCTCTCGCACACACACACAAAATGGACAGATAACCCACGAAATGAAGAGCACAGCCAGAAATTACTGAAAGAGTAAAGAGAAGTTCATATCAATTTGGAGGGGTAGAATTATAAAATATAGAAAGAGCCCTTGGTTTAATCAGAGCTACGAGCGACTATAGCAATGTGCAAAAGCACATGGGGAAACATGCTCAGAACACAGAGCACGAGAAAGGGGCAGTAAGCAAAAATGCAAGATATGAACATGCAAGGTAATTAGAAGAGAAGCAGAGCAGCATTTCGAGACTGACATAAGAGGAAATACTTCTCCATGAGACTAAGTAATAAAAATGAAGGGGAAAGAGCACTTGCAGCAGATGGAAAGAAGTACGTGAGGTATTAAGTAATAGATTTAAAGAGGTATTCACTGAGGTAACAGGTAACGTGCCAGAAAGCAGAGGAGAAAGAGCTAACCACCTGATTGTGGATAGAATTTACTTACATATGGCAGAAGTAAATAATGAAGCTATTAGATAAGTTAAACAAATCAAAAGCCCTTGAGCCTGACAATCTATTACCATGGATACTTAACCTACTGCAACGATTTGCATGTCATTAGAGTAGAGAAAGAAAAAAATCACCGGATAGCTGAACAACTTCAAATATATTTCCTGTATATAAACAAGAGAGACAAACAATAGACAATGAATTTCAGGCTGGCATCATTGACATGTATGCTGTCCAAAGTATTTGACAAGATAAAGAAAATGTTGGTTGATCACCTAAAGATTAAGTTATCAACCAAGAAAAGTAAGTCCTGTCTCACGAACCAACAGAGAAAAGATAAGATAAGATAAGATTTCGTTCGGATTTTTAACCCCGGAGGATTAGCCACCCAGGGTAATCCAAGAAAGTCAGTGCGTCATCGAGGACTGTCTAACTTATTTCCTTTAGGGTCCTGAATCTTGTCCCTCAGGATGCGACCCACACCAGTCGACTAACACCCAGGCATTTATTTGCTGCTAGGTGAACAGGACAACATGTGTAAGGAAACGCGTCGAAATGTTTCCATCCGCCGGGAATCGAACCCGGGCGCTCCGTGGGTGAAGCGGGAGCTTTAGTCACAAGTGGGATTCCAAGAATCAGTACTACGACCATTGCTATTTTTAATTTATGTAACTGGCCTGCCAGAGAGTATTGAATTCTTTGCTTCATTATTTGCCTGTGACCTAAAGATACTGATAAGTCTATGAATGGAGGGTGATAGACACAGACTACACGAAAACCTGGACAAGCTGCGAGAGTGGTAAAACAAGTGGATACTGGGGTTCAACTCAAATAAATACATGGTCATGCAAATTAGAGAGGAAGAGTGAAAACCGGAGGAGAAATACAGCCTGAGAAACCGAAATAATAAATATTTACTCTTGGAGTAAATATTACACTCAACATATTTGAAAAGGTACACATAATTCAAATTACACATGTAGCATATACAAAATTAGCTAATTTCAGAGCGGCCTTCAAAACTCTTAACAAAGTCTTTTAAAAGCTGGTCTAGTGGCTAACGCGACGGGCTGGAGTTTTGAGACTCTCTGACCGCGGGTTCAATCCCGGCCGGGGTATGGTTTGTTTGCAATCGTGTCATTACGATTTCGTGAGTCATATGCCAGGTCTATCATAGAGTATACACCACCGGAATGGAGCCCCCATCTGGTCAAGCACGTTTTCTTTTTCATATAATACTTTAAAAAAAATGGTCAAGCATGTAGGGAAACTAGAGAAAACACAGAGGTTTGAAATCAAACTTGTCCCAGAAGTGAAGAAATGGGACTTGATGACTGTAGAAGATAGAAGATCCCTGGGAGACATCATTACAACGTAAAAAATACTGAAGGGTTTGATGGGGCATAGACGTAAACCAAACAAAAGAGCGCAGGGATGGCGGGAAATACCTTTTTCACTTCTAACGTTTGGATCGAGTTTGATGGTGAAGTGTCAGAGGCAAACTCTTAGTACAGTTTTAAAATTGGGTATGAACGAGCTCTAAATGACAGGAATAAATAATACCGCGAAAAGCAGTTTTAAGAGGCTGAGACTTGAGACATGACTTCCCCTTCTGGAAACATATCTAGGTAAGTAGAACTGAGTACACACAGGAATTTGAACATCATAGCAAAGAAATGGCTGACATAAAAGCAGAAGCAGTATGTCAAAAAGCAAAGTTAATAGTCAGAGATGTTTCAGCTACTAAGAAACAGTCGGGAAGAACTGGTACTCACATAGAGGACCGGAAAAACGGAGGTCTAAAAGGATGCATATGGTGTTGGGAAATTTATGTAGCAGCATGTCAAGAACATAACAAGGGAAAGAGAGGAAGCGATGAACTAACAAAACGTGACTTGACATTTTCCTCAGGTACATTTGAGGTAGGCGAAATAAACTACGAGTGGCTTAAAGGTATTAGTGACCATACAGTATCGAGTTTTGAATAATTTGTAGAAGAAAATGTTGAGAGAAATTAAAGGGAGAAACTTGATTTCTGAAAAAAAGACAATGGAAGGATGAGAGAAGTATTCTACCACCCACTGAATACGACCCATTTCAGTCTGCTAACACCCAGTATGTGTAGGAGACTTGCCCATGGATTTGTCCAAAGTATATGAAGTATGCAGTGTGAGGGCTATGATCAATAGAGACGAAGCTACCTCGCCTGATTTAAATAGGGAAATGATGAACTCGAAGAAGTTAGGGTCTCATTACACTAACTGATTGATATATAAAAGGTGAAGCCAGAAGTGGGATCTTGTTTCTCACTATTACTGATAAATACACCCACGCGCACACACAACTATGTTGAGGTGAACAGATCCAATTCCAATTTCGAAGAGTGGCTCCCACATATCTAAGATAAGCCTTAAACAGCCAGGCATTTTATGGCAGGGATCACTGGTAACCTCACCTTCTCAGGTTGCCTCGTTGATGAGTTGGTCCCGTCCATCTATTCGCGCTTCATTTACCCTTTCCGTAGGCGGCGTCTCGTAACTTACTGGTGAGACATGGGCAAGTCTCCTTACGCCACTGCGGCCCCTGTCCACCTTATAGCCAAAAACAGGTACCTATGTGTTAGCCGAGTGTTGTAGACCACAGCCAGAAAAAGATGTCTTAGAAAAACTAATCCTTCTGGGATGCTGTTTGCTGTGTAAGAAAACACTCCAGACCTGTGTGAAAGAAACTCTTGGTGGGTTACCTGTAAATATGTGTACCTAATGATGGTAAATAAAAGAAGATTAAATCATCTCATTTGCTTTACTCTCTCCCTATCGGCTTTACCTCTATCACCCTTCCTCCTTCCCCAAGCCCTTTGCCCCTCTCCATCCCTTTTTCTCCCTTCACTCCTCTTCACTTCTTCCCATCTGTCTTTTCCCCACCTTTCTTCCTTATCCCCACCCCCTCACTCTTCCCCGAATTCTTTCACCTCTCCACGCTCTTTCCTTCTCCCTACCCCTTCCTGCACTCCTCCAGAACACCTAAACCCCTTCCCTTCCTCTTATACGTGCGCAGAATCCAACCAGCATATTTCATTCATGTGTCGTTGTTGCTGTGTCTGCATTTCCTAAGATCTCACCCAATCTAATATTCATGGCTGTGCCAGTCCAACAATGTAAACTTTTATCAATTGCTCTGACCGCGACCCAAATTCTGGTCTCATAGCTGGCTGTATGACTCTTGCCTTCATGCAAACCTCATCCTTAAGCAAAAATTTGGAGGAGCATCTGACGGCGAATTAATGAAAAGTTTGACTTTTAATATGTTAAGTTCTTCAAAACGTTGTCTTTGAAGCTAGTCATTACAGGTGATGCTCTGTACACGTTAATTTTTGAAGTTAGTCATCACACGTAATGCTCTGTACACGTTAGTCTTTGAAGTTAGTCATCATACGTAATGCTCTGTACACGTTAGTCTTTGAAATTAGTCATCACACGTAATGCTCTGTACACGTTAGTCTTTGAAATTAGTTATCACACGTCATACTCTGGCTGCACACGAAGGAATCCTTGAAGATAGCCATCGCACCCCATGATCTAGCTGTACACGGAGATTTTGAAGCTAGCCATCGCAGTTCATGCTTTAGCGGTAAACGAGGTTTTGAAGCTAGTCATCACGAGTCATACTCTGGCTGTAAACAGAGAAATCTTTGAAGCTAGTCATCTGGCGTCACATTGTATCGTAACTTTTTACAGAATGTTTATCCTGGTAAATTTTTAGGTAATGCAACTTGTGTATTACCTTAAATTACACAATACATTAAATTTTCTTTTTTAGAAAGGGTACTTTTTAAGGTTGTTCATTAAAAATGAAAAATAAAGTGTCATGTTTGAATAACATTCTTAATAAATATTTTCCTCATGTTTACTCAGGTAAAGCTCAGAAATATTCTTTCAAAAATCTAGCAATTAATTTTACGATGCTGTCAATCAGTGAAATGGTTAGTTAATAACATTTATAAACGGTAAACAGAATAGCCATGAAAATAAAAAAATATGTTGCTTAAGTTACCCAGTACCTTGTTAGCATGGAACTGATACAGGTCAGGGTGGAACTGATACAGGTCAGGGATACAGGTCAGGGTGGAACTGATACAGGTCAGGGTGGAACTGATACAGGTCAGGGTGGAACTGATACAACTGATACAGGTCAGGATGGGTCAGGGTGGAACTGATACAGGTCAGGATGGAACTGATACAGGTCAGGATGGAACTGATACAGGTCAGGATGGAACTGATACAGGTCAGGAACTGATACAGGTCAGGGATACAGGTCAGGGTGGAACTGATACAGAACTGATACAGGTCAGGGTGGAACTGATACAGGTCAGGATGGAACTGATACAGGTCAGGGTGGAACTGATACAGGTCAGGGTGGAACTGATACAGGTCAGGGTGGAACTGATACAGGTCAGGGTGGTATCATGGGGGAGTTCGATACGTGGAGCATGGAACTGATACAGGTCAGGGTGGAACTGATACAGGTCAGGGTGGAACTGATACAGGTCAGGGTGGAACTGATACAGGTCAGGGTGGAACTGATACAGGTCAGGATGGAACTGATACAGGTCAGGGTGGAACTGATACAGGTCAGGGTGGAACTGATACAGGTCAGGATGGAACTGATACAGGTCAGGGTGATACAGGTCAACTGATACAGGTCAGGATGGAACTGATACAGGTCAGGGTGGAACTGATACAGGTCAGGGTGGAACTGATACAGGTCAGGGTGGAACTGATACAGGTCAGGATGGAACTGATACAGGTCAGGGTGGAACTGATACAGCTCAGGGTGGAACTGATACTGGATGGAACTGATACAGGTCAGGGTGGAACTGATACAGGTCAGGGTGGAACTGATACAGGTCAGGATGATACAGAACTGATACAGGTCAGGCTGGAACTGAGACAGGTCAGGGTGGAACTGATACAGGTCAGGGTGGAACTGATACAGGTCAGGGTGGAACTGATACAGGTCAGGGTGGAACAGATACAGGTCAGGATGGAACTGATATAGGTCAGGATGGAACTGATACAGGTTAGGATGGAACTGATACAGGTCAGGATGGAACTGATACAGTTCAGGATGGAACTGATACAGGTCAGGGTGGAACTGATACAGGTCATGATACAGGTCAGGATGGAACTGATACAGGTCAGGATGGAACTGATACAGGTCAGGATGAGCATTTCTTCAGAAAGCCTCACGAGCATTTCATCCCAAGAAAAATACTCAAGAAACTAAATACAGAAGTATCACGTTCTCATGAAATATATTCCTTTTGGAAATGTTAAAAAAATATATAGAAAAAAAAGTTCAAAAGATTTTACAGACGAACCAGAAGGAAAAAATTCCTTAACTCCTCAATATACCACAAATGATAGAACAAAGGGAATAAATCTTATACAGAGAGATAACTGAGAATAAGCAGGTGCTAAAACTTATACCAGACAGAGGTAATACAAAGGCAATAAAAATTCGATAAAAAAATAGGAAAAAATAATTATTTTTTTCTCTATGCAAAAAAACTATGTATAAAAAGGCTCTTCCTGCATTGCTCTCCTGATTAAAAGAGGAGGTGAATACACTAAAGACAACACTAACCTCGCAAATGCATCGTGTATATATAATAATAATAATAATAGTAACTCCAGCCTGCCACCTAGACTAGGTAGAGTTGTTTCCTTAGTGGACAAATATCACCAGGGAGCACTTAAGGTTTGTTAACTTAAAGAGATGGATGGCATTACCTGACAACATCCTGGCACTTCCTGGCCTCTCTATCTGACAACATCCTGGCACTGCCTGGCCTCTCTACCTGACAACATCCTGGCACTGCCTGGCCTCTCTACCTGACAACATCCTGGCACTTCCTGGCCTCTCTACCTGACAACATCCCGGCACTGCCTGGCCTCTCTACCTGACAACATCCTAGCACTGCCTGACCTCACTACCTGACAACATCCTAGCACTGCCTGCCTCTATAACTGACAACATCCTGGCACGGCCTGGCCTCTCTACCTGACAACATCCTGGCACTGCCTGGCCTCACTATCTGACAACCTCCTGGCACTGCCTGGCCTCTCTACCTGACAACATCCTGGCACTGCCTGGCCTCACTATCTGACAACCTCCTGGCACTGCCTGGACTCACTAACTGACAACATCCTGGCACTTCATGGCCTCTCTACCTGACAACATCCTGGCACTACCTGTCCTCTCAACCTGACAACATCCTGGCACTGCATGGCCTCACTACCTGACAACATCCTGGCACTACCTGGCCTCTCTACCTGACAACATCCTGGCACTGCCTGGTCTCACTAACTGACAACATCCTGGCACTTCCTGGCCTCTCTACCTGACAACATCCTGGCACTGCCTGGTCTCACTAACTGACAACATCCTGGCACTTCCTGGCCTCTCTACCTGACAACATCCTGGCACTGCCTGGCCTCTCAACCTGACAACATCCTGGCACTGCATGGCATCACTACCTGACAACATCCTGGCACAGCGTGGCCTCTCTACCTGACAACATCCTGGCACTGCCTGGCTTCAATACCTGACAACATCCTGGCACCTCTCTGTACTCAGGGAAGAGACCGCATGTAGGTTTCTTGCCTGCCCTCTGCCCAGCTGGGAGAGAATCAATCATCAATAATAAATATAAGATTTAACGTTTTCAGTTTTGGTGGCCTGATCAGAAACTGAGTTAGGATGATGAATCACTCGATCATTTTCTTGCAAGACTAATAGGGATACGAAAGAAAGGTACGATACCCGAATTCAATATCCAAAGCAATTCGAACAACAACAGAACACTGAATTCAAACGAGATTGTTTGTCTAATGTTAGATTTATTGCAGTGCAACATATCCACTCTGCTTTACGGCACTTGTAAACACACAAATACGGTTACACACTCGATCACACACACACACACACACTGCAAGGAGGCAGAGGAGAGGTTTGTTCCCAAGGGAAACAGAAATAATGGGAAGAACAGAACGAGTCCTTGGTTCACCCAAAAACTAGGTGTACTAGAGAATGGAAAAGGTACAGAAGACAGAGAACTCAGGAAAATAAAGAGATTAGCCGAAGAGCCAGAAACGAATATGCATATATAAGAAGGGAGGCTCAGCGACAATATTAAAATGACATAGAATCGAAAGTCAAGACTGACCCGAAGCTGTTGTACAGCCACATCAGGAGGAAAACAACAGTCAAGGACCAGGTAATCAGACTGAGGAAGGGTGATGGGGAATTCACAAGAAACGACCGAGAGGTATGTCAGGACCTCAACACGAGATTTAAAGAAGTATTTTCAGTGGAAACCAGTAGGACTCCAGGAAATCAGAACAGGGGGGTACACCAGCAAGTGCTGGATGAGGTACATATAACCAAGGAGGAGGTGAAGAAGCTGCTATGCGAACTTGACACCTCAAAGGCGGTGGGACCAGACAACATCTCTCCGTGGGTCCTTAAAGAGGGAGCAGAGATATTGTGTGTACCATTAACAAAGATCTTCAACACATCATTTGAAACTGGGCAACTCCCCGAGGTATGGAAGATGGCAAATGTAGTCCCAATTTTTAAAAAGGGAGACAGACATGAGGCACTAAACTACAGACCTGTATCACTAACGTGTATAGTATGCAAGGTCATGGAGAAGATCATCAGGAGGAGAGTGGTGGAGCACCTGGAAAGAAACAAGTGTATAATTGACAACCAGCACGGTTTCAGGGAAGGAAAATCCTGTGTCACAAACCTACTAGAGTTTTATGACAAGGTGACAGAAGTAAGACAAGAGAGAGAGGGGTGGATCGACTGCATTTTTTTGGACTGCAAGAAGGCCTTCGACACAGTTCCTCACAAGAGGTTACTGCAAAAGCTAGAGGACCAGGCACACATAACAGGAAAGGCACTGCAATGGATCAGAGAATACCTGACAGGGAGGCAACAACGAGTCATGGTACGTGACGAGGTGTCAGAGTGGGCGCCTGTGACAAGCGGGGTTCCACAGGGGTCAGTCCTAGGACCTGTGCTGTTCTTGGTATATGTGAACGACATAACGGAAGGGATAGACTCAGAAGTGTCCTTGTTTGCAGATGATGTGAAGTTAATGAGAAGAATCAAATCGGATGAGGATTAGGCAGGACTACAAAGAGACCTGGACAGGCTACAAGCCTGGTCCAGCAACTGGCTCCTTGAGCTTAACCCCGCCAAATGCAAAGTCATGAAGATTGGGGAAGGGCAAAGAAGACCGCAGACACAATATAGTTTAGATGGCCAAAGACTGCAAACCTCACTCAAGGAAAAAGATCTGGGGGTGAGTATAACACCGAGAATATCTCCTGAGGCGCACATCAATCAGATAACTGCTGCAGCATACAGGCGCCCGGCAAACCTACGGATAGCGTTCCAATACCTCAGTAAGGATTCGTTCAAGACTCTGTATACCATTTACGTCAGGCCCATACTGGAGTATGCAGCACCAGTTTGGAATCCACACCTAGTCAAGCACGTCAAGAAATTAGAGAAAGTGCAAAGGTTTGCAACAAGACTAGTCCCAGAGCTACGGGGATTGTCCTACGAAGAAAGGTTGAGGGAAATTGGCCTGACGACACTGGAGGACAGGAGGGTCAGGGGAGACATGATAACGACATATAAAATACTGCGCGGAATAGACAAGGTGGACAAAGACGGGATGTTCCAAAGAAGGGACACAGACACAAGAGTCACAATTGGAAGTTGAAGACTCAGATGAATCAAAGGGATGTTAGGAAGTATTTCTTCAGTCATAGAGTAGTCAGGCCGTGGAATAGCCTAGAAAGTAACGTAGTGGAGGCGGGAACCATACATAGTTTTAAGGCGATGTATGACAAAGCTCATAGGGCAGGGAGAGAGAGGACCTAGTAGCAATCAGCGAAGAGGCGGGGCCAGGAGCTATGACTCGAACCCTGCAACCACAAATAGGTGAGTACACACACACACACACACACACAAACGTGATGAGGTATCACAGTGGGCACCTGTGACGAGCGGGGTCCCACAGGGGTCGGTCCTAGGACCAGTGCTATTTTTGGTATATGTGAATGACATGATGGAAGGGATAGACTCAGAGGTGTCCCTGTTTGCAGATGATGTGAAGTTAATGAAGAGAATTAAATCAAATGAGGATCAGGCAGGACTTCAAAGTGACCTGGACAGGCTGGACACCTGGTCCAGCAACTGGCTTTTCGAATTCAACCCTGCCAAATGCAAAGTCATGAAGATCGGAGAAGGGCAAAGAAGACCGCAGACAGAGTATAGGCTAGGAGGCCAAGGACTGCAAACCTCGCTTAAGGAGAAAGATCTTTTTGTATGTATAACACCGAACACGTCTCCCTTAGCACACATCAACCAGATAACTGCTGCAGCATATGGGCGCCTGGCAAACCTGAGATTAGCATTCCGATATCTAAGTAAGGAATCTTTCAAGACACTGTACACCGTGTACGTCAGGCCCATACTGGAGTATGCAGCACCTGTTTGGAACCCACACTCGATCAAGCACGTCAAGAAATTAGAGAAAGTGCAAAGGTTTGCGACAAGGTTAGTTCCAGAGCTAAGGGGAATGTCCTATGAAGGAAGGTTGAGGGAAATCGGCCTGACGACACTGGAGAACAGGAGGGATAGAGGAGACATGATAACGACATACAAAATACTGCGTGGAATAGACAGGGTGGACAGAGATAAGATGTTCCAGAGAGGGGACACAGAAACAAGGGGTCACTCTTGGAAGTTGAAGACTCGGATGAGCCACAGGGATGTTAGGAAGCATTTCTTCAGTCACAGAGTGGTCAGGAAGTGGAACAATCTGGCAAGCGAAGTAGTGGAGGCAGGAACCATACATAGCTTTAAGACGAGGTATGATAAAACTCATGGAGCACGGAGAGGGAGGAAATAGTAGCATTCACTGAAGAGGCGGGGCCAGGAGCTGAGTCTCGACCCCTGCAACTACATTTAGGTGAGTACACACACAGAGAAAAACATACATACACGAACACATACATAAAAACACACGAGTGTATACCTGCATCCCTTCCCAGATCACCCTACACACCATCATATCCGCTATATCAACAGGTATTTAACCGGCAAAAAACATTTTTACCGGAATGACATAATATATCGATGTGGTAATGCTTCCTCACGCTTCACCAGTCAGTGTGATGCTTCACCAGTCACCGTGATGTTCCACCAGTCAGTGTGATGCTTCACCAGTCACTATGATGTTCCACCAGTCAGTGTGATGCTTCACCAGTCACTATGATGTTCCACAAATCAGTGAGATACCAGTCTCTCGAGCAGTACACACAGTATTAATGCATCCACGAAACAAGTGATTTTCAAGCAAATTACAATACTGTGTCTAACGCAGTATCGAGCCCGATATATTTAACCAGCCACCCGGGACGCTTGGTAAATTTCTTGACGAGACAAGTATCCCAAACGGGAATAGAATGAAATTAGTTCCTGTAGCTTCCGTAGCCACAACTGTGCTCACGTCAGGAGTGGCATGACTAATATATTTAGTGGGCACATGACGTTTGTAGCATGGTGTCCTAGAGGACTAAGGCGTCAAGAAATTTACATAGTGTTTCGGGAGGCTGGTTAAATATCTCGGGTTTGATCCCCAACTAGTCTCAGTCATGTTATTTGCTTAAAAACTAAATGTTTCGTGGATGTAGGATGCATCCACGAGTGATATATTTGTTTTCTGTTGGCAGTGATATAAAGATTATTATTTTTGGAGCAAACCTAACTTACAAACCTAACCTAACGTAAACTAGCATAATTTCTTTGTAGTTAAATTCTACTATGCATAGCAAAGGTATATTTAAATTTATTTAATACTACCCAAAAGCAATGACATTGTTTTCACTTTATTCTCCGATTGATTTCCACTGATTTACGGCAAAAACGAAAAAAATATGTTAATTCGGCAGAAAACGCCCTTGCGGAATAAACCAAACTTCTAGGTAGTAGGTTGGTAGACAGCAACCACCCAGGGAGCTATTACCGTCCTGGTAGGATTGCTGGTGACTTTTTTCTGTGCCATAAACACGCGGGTTAACAGGTATATCTTGCTACTTCTACTTACACTTAGGTCACACTACACATGCACGTATACACGTATATATACACACCCATCTGGGTTTTCTTCTATTTTCTTAATAGTTCTTGTTCTTTATTTTCTCTCACCTCCATGGGGAAGTGAAAAAGAATTCTTCCTCCGAAAGTCATGTGTGTTGAAAAAGGCGACTAAAATGCCAAGGGGCGAGGACATAGTAACTCCTTCTCTTGCGTAAATTGCTATTTTAATTTAAAAATAAAAATTTTCGTTTTGATTTTTAGATGACCTCGATACCGGTGTGATACAACCAGTGTGTTCAAAAGAAAAAAAATTGATAATTTTACGCTCAGTTGCAATAATACATGAAACTCCAAAATGTTGCAAGCACCAAACTATCAGAACATATATTAACCTTCCAAATAATTTTTTTTATATCTGCAATACAGGATTTCATGAGTCTGTAACATTTAGCAACGATGTGGCTGAAATTACTGAAGTATGAGTTATTTTTCTATGCTTGTTGCAGGAAGAGAATTGATTATTTTAATTTTGAACATGAAGACGATGATCAACAAATAAAAGTCTAGATTAATTCATAATTTTACATTTTTTTGACAGCTCTTAAGTTACAAAACAATATTTTTCGAAAACAGAAACGCCAAAAGCGAAGAGAAAAATGGATATATCCTTAACCTGTAAATAGCTTGTCAATAAAGCTAGGGATCCTTAACCTTGCCAATAAAGCTAGGGATCCTTAACCTTGCCAATAAAGCTAGGGATCCTTAACCTTGCCAATAAAGCTAGGGATCCTTAACCTTGCCAATAAAGCTAGGGATCCTTAACCTTGCCAATAAAGCTAGGGATCCTTAACCTTGCCAATAAAGCTAGGGATCCTTAACCTTGCCAATAAAGCTAGGGATCCTTAACCTTGCCAATAAAGCTAGGGATCCTTAACCTTGTCAAACCCTGTGTAAAAAAAAAAAAAATACTGTGTAAACTTTGTATTTTTCTCGATAAAAAGAGTAAGTGATATTAGGACAGGGGAATTGTTTGATGAAGAGAAAATTTGCAAAAAATCCGAATTTTTTACCAAATACGATTCTGTTTACATTCGTAGCTTATGTTCATTAAGCATTTCCGCGCGCGCACACACACACGCACGCGCACACACACACGCACGCGCACACACACACGCACGCGCACACACACACGCACGCGCACACACACACACACACACACTGGAGGACAGGAGAGATAGGGGGGACATGATAACGACATACAAAATACTGAGAGGAATTGACAAGGTTGACAAAGACAGGATGTTCCAGAGATTGGACACAGTAACAAGGGGACACAGTTGGAAGTTGAAGACACAGATGAATCACAGGGATGTTAGGAAGTATTTCTTCAGCCATAGAGTAGTCAGTAAGTGGAATAGTTTGGGAAGCGATGTAGTGGAGGCAGGATCCATACATAGCTTTAAGCAGAGGTATGATAAAGCTCACGGTTCAGGGAGAGTGACCTAGTAGCGATCAGTGAAGAGGCGGGGCCAGAAGCTCGGACTCGACCCCCGCAACCTCAACTAGGTGAGTACAACTAGGTGAGGTGAGTACACACACACACACACACACACACACACACACACACACACACACACACACACACACACACACACACACACACACACACACACACACACACAAACAAGGTGGACAGAGATAGGATGTTCCAGAGAGGGGACACAGAAACAAGGGGTCACAACTGGAAGCTGAAGACTCAGGCGAGTCACAGGGACGTTAGGAAGTATTTCTTCAGTCATAAAGTCGTCAGGAAATGGAATAGCCTAGCAAGTGAAGTAGTGGAGGCAGGAACCATACATAGTTTTAAGAAGAGGTATGACAAAGCTCAGGAAGCAGAGAGGGATAGGACCTAGTAGCGATCAGTGAAGAGGCGGGGCGAGGAGCTGAGTCTCGACCCCTGCAACCACAATTAGGTGAGTACACACATATGCCCTGGACATATATATACATACATATACAATGGATATATCTCATTACTCATACACTTTGAGTTTACTCTAATTACTGTTTTACGGATTAAAATATTCTGATGGGTGATGTAAACAGGAAAACTTATCTTAACGTCACTCGTGCAGCCGAGGTAGAGAATATTATTTTCTTTAATCAAAATTAATCGAAAAATGAAATCAACTATGGGCTAGAAAAGTCTATGAACTCTGGTAAGCATCTCATAATAAAATATTAACGCTATCTTAGAGACTCATTAACTAATAAATGCTTTATAGGAAATTAAACCCAGTTATATCGTGTCTGTATAATATAAAACTTTAGTTGATAATTCTATTGTAATTATACTGAGAAGGAATTATGAATATCACATGACTTTATGCAATTATTGACAATTAATTTGCTAAGCTGTAACTGGGACATGGTCAGTGAAGCAATATAACTTCTTATGTAACACATTTGTATTAAAATAAGGTTTAGTAAGGTAATAATATTTTTCCACTGCCTTTTAATGTAATTTCTTCTTAAATTTTGATAATTTATTTTATATTAAACCAATTTACATAAGTTTTACTAATGGTTTGTGGAGATTGTTACGACTGGACCACTTTGTGTATATTATATAGTAGGTGTGTATTATATACTAGGTGTGTATTATATACTAGGTGTGTATTATATACTAGGTGTGTATTATATACTAGGTGTGTATTATATACTAGGTGTGTATTATATACTAGGTGTGTATTATATACTAGGTGTATATTATATACTAGGTGTGTATTATATACTAGGTGTGTATTATATACTAGGTGTGTATTATATACTAGGTGTGTATTATATACTAGGTGTATATCATTTGACTGCAGATTGGAAACACCAGGCAAGCGAAACTTACAAAATTATGAAGATTTGTTTCAATATCAATATCAAATGAACCACCTTGTGCATACTCTTTGTTACTAATACATGATCCTTCCTGGAGGTCTGGCTGGAGGTTCCCCTCCACATTTACATTTTATGAAATAGAGAGATTGTGTGTGTGCGTGTGTGTGTGTGTACACACACACACACATACACACACACAAGAGGAGGGGCCAGGAGCTATGACTCGACCCCTGCAACCACAAATAGGTGAGTACACAAACACACACACACATGTATGTATATATATATATATATATATATATATATATATATATATATATATATATATATACAAAACAACCACAGGGAGAGTTGATTGATAGCTCTAGGCCTCTCGGGTAGTAATGAGCACATCGTCAAGAGCTAGCAAAGTTGCAGAAATAAGTAAGTAATCTTAACAAATTCGTTGTGAGGGACGCTTTGCTAAGACTGACCTCAGTCGTAGCAAGATCATTTTCCTAGAATTTTACAGCCTTTGACCTCCTAGGCTGTACTCCGTCTGCGATCTTCTTTGTCCTTCCCCAAACTAAATGATTTTGTACTTGCTGTGGTTAAACTCCAGGAATCATTTGTCGGATCAGACTTGCAGTCTGTCCAGATTCCCCTGTAGGCTTACCTGGAGATCTGGACAGGCTGCAAGCCTGGTCCGACAAATTGCTCTTGGAGTTTAACCCCAGCAAGTGCAGAGTCATGAAGTTTGGGGAAGGACAAAGAAGGCTGCAGACGGAGTACTGCCTAGGTCAAAGGCTGTACTCACCTAATTGTACTCACCTAATTGTGGTTGCAGGGTTCGATACTCAGCTCCTGGTCCCGCCTCTTCACTGACAGCTACTGGGTCCTCCCTCTCCCTGCTCCATGAGCTTTATCATACCTCATTTTAAAACTATGTATAGTTCCTGCCTATACTACATCGTTTGCCAGACTATTCCACTTTCTAACTACTCTATGACTGAAGAAATACTTCCTAACATCCCTTTGACTCATCTGAGTCTTCAGCTTCCAATTGTGACTCCTTGTTTCTGTGTCCCATCTCTGGAATATCCTGCCTCTGTCCACTTTGTCTATTCCGTACAGTATTTTGTATGTCGTTATCATGTCTCACCTGACCCTCCTGTCCTCCAGTGTCGTCAGACCGATTTCCCTTAACCTTTCTTCATGGGACATTCCCCTTAGCTATGGAACTAGCCTTGTTGCAAATCTTTGCACTTTTTCTAGTTTCTTGACGTGTTTGGCCAGTTGTGGGTTCCAAACTGATACTGCATACTTCAGTATGGGCCTGACGTACACAGTGTATAAAGTCTTGAACGATTCCTTACTGAGGTACCGGAACGCTAGTCTCAGGTTTGCCAGGCGCCTATATGCCGCAGCAGTTATGTGGTTAATGTGGGCTTCTGGCGACGTACTCGGTATTATATTCACTCCTAGATCTTTCTCCTTGAGTGAGGTTTGCAGCCTTTGGCCTCCAAGCCTTTACTCTGTCTGCGGTCTTCTTTACCCTTCTCCGATCTTCATGACTTTGGATTTGGCGGGGTTAAATTCTAGGAGCCAGTTGCTGGACCACGCATCCAGCCTGTCCAGGTCTCTTTGTAGACCTGTCTGGTCAGCTTCTGATTTAATTCTCCTCATTAACTTCACATCATCTGCAAGCAGGGACACTTCTGAGTCTATCCCTTCCGTCATGTGTGTGTGTGTGTGTGTGTGCATTCACTTAGCTGTTTTCTGTAGGGGTCGATTCACAGCTCCTGACCCGCCTCTTCACTGGCCGCTACTATGTGTGTGTGTGTGTGTGTGTGTGTGTGTGTGTGTGTGTGTGTGTGTGTGTGTGTGTGTGTGTGTGTGTGTGTGTGTGTGTGTGTGTGTGTGTGTGTGTGTGTGTGTGTGTGTGTGTGTGTGTGTGTGTGTGGGTGTGTGTGTGTGTGTGTGTGTGAGTGTGTTTAGTGTACCACTGTGTAATAATAATTATAATATTTATTAGCCTTAGGCTTTAAGAATGTCTTAACACACGTAAAAATGTCTTATAACTGTCAATAAAGCGACGCAGGGTGTTGACTGACCAAGTATAGCGCTGAGTCTGAAAAGGCTTCAGAGTTGCCATGGGGTGAAACAACACCCCTAACGGCATTTCTCTAACTACTCAGCTTGCCCAGTAGAGAATATGGCGGCCGATGCCACAGCAATGCCTTCCTCACAGAATGAAGACAGGAATTCTGGCTGAATTATGAAATTTCTCGACGATTCACAGACCCTTGCTACTTTATCGGTGTACAAAATCAATGCTGGGTGGCTGGAGTGTGCCATGTAACATGCTGGCTGGCTTGCAGACGTCGCTTTCCTCCCACAGTAATCACAAGAAAACCGAATGGATTACTAAGCCACCATAAGCCACTTCGAATAGACTTTTGTCCTCACCAGCAATTTATACTGGTATTACACAGCAAAGCAGACATACTGGTAGGCTGGAGTAAACACTGGCTTCTCGACAGAGATGGCTCGGAATAGAGTCAAACCGGCTTGCAGGCTTTGCTTTCTCCATACAAGAAAGCACTGGGCGGCTAGAATGTTTGTTAAAACGTACACACAAACAGTTTGAAGACAGGGCAGATGTATACCAGGCAGCCTTAGGCTGCCCTGGAGAGTCTGACTTATTGGCTTAGCTTAACTATGGTATAGTTTGCGTCAACCCCTCGTAAACTAAGCAAAGCCACGTACACTGAGCAACAAGCCAGGAAGATGAATGTAGGGAGGAAGCGGAGGCAGTGAGACGGAGTACTGGGTGACGTTTCTGAAGGTGACACACAAAATATCGTCACTCTTGTCAATCTTTATCCATGTAATCCCAGGACTTACGTAAACACCGCTGGCACCATTTATGGTGAGGAGGTTCTTGAGGGAATAGTGAGGTAGCAATGACACCATACACTTCGTCTTTTATGGTATACTGACGGGATAAAATTGAACCCATCAGGACACACGTCTATCCCCTTAATCCTGGTCGGATGTTAATTGGTACTAGGCGGCCTAGCCCGGCTGAATGTACTGTCTAGAGTACATATTACTGACATGTGTGTGTTTGGGGTGTGTTTTGTGTGGTTTGGGGTGTGTTTTGTGTGTGTGTGTGTGTGTGTGTGTGTGTGTGTGTGTGTGTGTGTGTGTGTGTGTGTGTGTGTGTGTGTGTGTGTGTGTGTGTACTGTTGTGGAAAAACGTGCACACCAGGTGTTCTGTAAAATCTGGACTCCGAGAAGGACGCGTGTTAAAGTCGTGTTGGCCATTAACTTTCGCTCCGTCCCCAACCTGCACCAACGTCCCAACAGCAGCAGCAATAACAGCTAACAAAGCAGGAACAAAAGGACCGGGAGTAGTATAAGCAGTAGCATTAATATGGACTAGCATAAGCAGGAACAGCAGAAGCAGCTACATCAGCATCTTCAATAACAGAAATAACAGTAGCATCAATAGCAGCAACCTCAATAGCAGCTAATACAGGCAGCACCAATATCAGCAGGAGTAGTAGCAGAAGTAGTATCAGCGGCTGGATCAATAACTAATAATAGCAACAGCAGCAGAAGCTTCAAAAGCAGCTAACGAGACAAAGCAGGAGCAGGAGCAGGAAGTGTAGCAGTTAACACATGTGGGAAGAGCAGAGGCAGCAGCAACAGCAGGAGAAGCATCAGTACTAGGTACCACAAACAGCAGAAGCAGTATCAGCAGTAGTCGCGGGTAAGCGCATATCGTAACAGTGTTGCTATGCGTCCCCGGCAGTTTGCATTAATTTCAAAAACATGCTTTGCAGGAACTGGTGCCGAATTAAATCATCCCTCATTAGTGTGAAAGTGAGAGAGAGAGAGAGAGAGAGAGAGAGAGAGAGAGAGAGAGAGAGAGAGAGAGAGAGAGAGAGAGAGAGAGAGAGAGAGAGAGAGAGAGAGAGAGAGAGAGAGAGAGAGAGAGAGAGAGAGAGAGAGAGAGAGAGAGAGAGGGAGAGTAACTGCGAAATAAAAGTAACTGTAGACCTTTTGACGTATATCAAATATGACTGCTTCAGAAAAAAAAACGCACAGTTTAGTGCCTGGAATATAATAAATCAGGCTGAATGTGTCACTTATTCTTTCTCACTCATCTTCTCCTATACCCACAGTCTTCTCGCTGCTCTGTCTAACCTCAATCCTTCCACTCCTCATCTTTGTCAGTCCTATGAAAAAAAAAAAAAGCCCGAAGTCCTGAATAGAAAACTAGAAGACTGTCTGTAAATTTACCACGACCTTCAGTACACTGCTGGAAGAAGAAAAAACGCCCTGGAAATAGAATGCTAGTTGGGGAATGTTAACATTTATTCCTATACTGTTATTACTGCTAACTTATTAAGAGTATGTAAATATTTGACTACTAAGGTTCCAGCATTAAAATCTTGACGTGGCAGTTTAGAGCCCGAGAATAGGATGAATAAGAAATTTATTAAAGCAAACATTCGAGGTAGAGAGTTTTAGAAAATGTTCGCTACGCAAGCGTCTGATGTATGTTCTCTCTAGATTAATATACATCCTCAAATTAAACTCATGCCGGTATTTTTGGTTTTCAATTTTGTTAGCGTGTGTGATGAGAGGCGATAAGACAAAAAAATGGAAACTGAAAGTATTTATCCCAATTCCATCATTTGTATAATTGTCGCCAGCTTTTATCCAATTAATGAAAAAATATAACTAAAAACCTTAATGAAGGTCCCAATTACAGCTTAATGAATGAAATTCTGTTTTTCAGGGCATGTCACTGACACACCAGTGGAAATTATATATTTTTAAAATAAACTAAATCCCACAGCATCCATTTTCAAGGATCACATCAGCATATTTTTTTTATATACAAAAGAAAGTAACACACTTGTTTCCGAGCTCTTTCCACATTATCCAACTAAAATTATTAAACCCAAAGTGTGGAAACCCAACAACTAAAATTACGTTAACCGGAAGACAAAATCAGAAATGCAGTTCGATGCTGAAATAAGTTCTCAAAGTTTATCTAAACATTTAAAATTGTTACAATAGGCTTTGATTCGAATTTGGTGTTACATAGTCAGATTATTATTATTATTATTATTATTATTATTATTATTATTATTATTATTATTATTATTATTATTATTATTATTATTATTATTATTATTTTTACAATCATGGGGAAGCGCTAAACCCGTAGGGCTATACAGCGCACGGTGGGAGGGGGATGGAAGATATTCATGCACAATTCGGGGAATCGGTGCACAGATCCAATTCCCTAGATCAAGAGCCCCTTACCAGCGTCAAGGAACTTCCCTGGAGGGGTATATAGTCACAGCCTATGATGTTGGACTCATTCTTCGATGCTATACACAGGTTTTGATGCTCAACGCACTAACTTTGACGATATACAGACAGCCTTACATACAGCGTTTGATGCAATACAGACACGATCTTTGTTGCTATTCTTACACAGCTTTTGATGCTATACACAGTTTTCAGTGTTATACAGACACAGTCTTTGATGCTATACAGACACAATCTTTGATGGTATACAGACACAGTATTTGGTGCAATACAGACAAAGTCTTTGATGCTATACACAGTCTTTGGTGCTTGTAGGGATGGACCGCTATTCCAGCGGATGGCCTCGATCAGATGACCAAAAACTCTAGTTGTGAGTCATCATATGACTAAGACCCGCGTCAGGAAAACCTTGTCCTGTTTCCTGACAAACTTTTTCTAAACCAACCTAGCTCCTAGAAGCAATGCGAAGGGAAGAATTAATCAGCCAGCAGTGAAAAGCTACGACCAAACCTATTCAAACCAATTTCCAGAAGTTTCCGTGACGTTTGCGTGGGTGAACAAGAAATATAGTTTACTCACATACAAAAGTATAATCAAACGGTGTTATACAACAATGAATAATGAGACACAGATGTGATACAGGTAAGGAGGTCATGCCCCATACTGTCTTAACCAACAGGGAAAATCATAGGAAGGGCCAGTACATAAATTACATCTTACGAGCCTGGGCAGTTGTTACGTATACACCCTTTCAATCAAATAAACTATGCAAAATAAACTACGCAGATACTATGCAGAGAATGACAATAATAAAATTTTTTATTACATTAGGTATAAATATCTTATGTATAAAATAAACCTTACTAATATAATAATAACGCATAAAATACAAATATAATAATTATTATTATTATTATCATTAGTATTGGTATTATTATTATTATTTTTATTATTATTATAATTATTATTAATATTGATATTATTATTATTATTATTATTATTATTATTATTATTATTATTATTATTATTATTATTATTATTATTATTATTATTTCATCTTCACGTCTCTTCCTCTACCCCTCACTTAGCCTCCATCCAGTTTCTTGGTCTCCCTGACTATCCCCTCAGCTTTAGTTTCACTCTCTACCCTTATTCGCCTTCCCTCTATGCTCCCCTCTCACCTCTGCCTCTTTTCCCTCAAGCCCCCCCCTCTTCCCTCTTTATTCTTTCTTCGCTTCTTCAACCACCCTGCTAACTTTCCCCTTTCTTCACACCACCCACCCTGCTTCCCTCTTCCATCATTCACACCACCCTGTTCCCCTCTTTCCTCATTCGCACCACCCTGCTCTCCTTCTCAAATCCTTCAAACCTCCCTCTTTTCCCTTTTCCTTCATTACGCTTTCCTGCTTCCTTCTCCCCTCCTTCACACTCCCCTTGCTCCCCTCTTTCTCCTTCACACCACCTTACTTCCTTCTCCCTTCCTTCACACTACCCAGTTCCCTTCTCCCCTCCTTCACATCACATTGCTCCCTTCTCCCCTCCTTCACACTACCCAGTTCCCTTCTCCCCTCATGCACAGCACATTGCTTCCCTCTCCCCTCCTTAACCCCACCTTGCTTTCCTCTCCCCTCCTTCACACTACCTTGCTTTTCTCTCCCCTCTCCCCCTTCACCCCATCTTGCTTCCCTCTCCCATCCTTCACCCCATCTTGATTTCCTCCTCTCCTTCACTCCGTCTTGCTTCCAGATCCCATCCTTCACCCCATCTTGCTTCCCTCCTCCCCTCTTTCACCCCATCTTGCTTCCCTCTCCCCTCCTTCACCCCATCTTGCTTCTCTCTCCCCATCTTCACTTGGCTGCCTTCCGTGCACCATTAATCCTCCTCCTGCACTTTCCCAGGCGCGTGAGAGAGCTTTCTAGGAAGAGACAAAAGCCATGGCTCAGGATTCTACGTTACCTGGTTACAAAGCCAGCGATTAGTGGGAGAATAGTGGTAAGTCACTATGACCTTATCTCCATACACACCAGTAGGATAATCGCCTCTAAGATCAAGAGAGAAGTTAGCGGCCAGTCTTGTAAAATTTCATGACCTATTTAACTCTTTTTTCCGAAGCTGCAAGTATTGTCTGTGTCATAAGACGCCTGTGATTTATCTTACTGTTGCTTTATAGAGTATGTGATTCTTTTTGTGGTACTTAATGCATGTGAAGACATATATTTGTGCATTTAATGTATGTGAGGATATATTTATTCAACTTGTTTAAATTTGGGTAATTATGTTTTGCATGGGCCCTTCCCTACACTGTGCTGCGTACCACTATCCTCCCTACACTGTGCTGCGTACCACTATCCTCCCTACACTATACTGCCCACCACTACTCTTCCCTACACTGTGCTGCCCACCACTATCCTCCCTAAACTGTGCTGCGTACCACTATCCTCCCTACACTATACTGCCCACCACTACCCTTCCCTACACTGTGCTGCCCACCACTATCCTCCCTAAACTGTGCTGCGTACCACTATCCTCCCTACACTATACTGCCCACCACTACCCTTCCCTACACTGTGCTGCCCACCACTATCCTCCCTAAACTGTGCTGCGTACCACTATCCTCCCTACACTATACTGCCCACCACTACTCTTCCCTACACTGTGCTGCCCACCACTATCCTCCCTAAACTGTGCTGCGTACCACTATCCTCCCTACACTATACTGCCCACCACTACCCTTCCCTACACTGTGCTGCCCACCACTATCCTCCCTAAACTGTGCTGCGTACCACTATCCTCCCTACACTATACTGCCCACCACTACCCTTCCCTACACTGTGCTGCCCACTACTATCCTCCTTAAACTGTGCTGCGGACCACTATCTCCCTACACTATACTGCCCACCACTACCCTTCCCTACACTGTGCTGTCCACCACTACGCTTTCTTACACTATACTCCCCACCACTACCCTTCCCAACACTGTGCTGCCCACCATTACCCTTCCCTACACTGTGCTGCCCACCACTACCCTTTCTTACACTATACTCCCCACCACTACCCTTCCCAACACTGTGCTGCCCCCACTACCCTTCCCTACACTATGCTCAATCACTACCTTCCCTACACTATGCTGCCCACTACTACCTTTCCCTTCATTATCCTGCCCACCGCTACCCTTCCCTTCACAATCCTTCTCACCACTACACTTCCCTACATTATGCTGTCCACCACAACCCTTCCCTACACTATGCTGCCCACCGCTACCCTTCCCTTCACAATCCTGCTCACCACTACACTTCCCTACACTATGCTGCTCACCACAACCCTTCCCTACACTATGCTGCCCACCACTACCCTTCTCTTCACTATCCTGCCCACCACTATCCTCCCTACATTATGCTGCTCATCACTACCCTTCCCTATTATTTACTGCCCACCACTGTCCTCCCTACACTATTCTGCCCACCACTACTCTCCCTACGCTATTCTCTCCACCACGACTTTGGCTACCACTACCTTCCCCACTATCTCCCCATCACGACTTTAGCCACAGATCTTCCCTCCCCTCAACACCCCCCCCTTCCACCGTCCAGCATCCTCATCACTACCCGTCTCCAATCAGTCTTCGGTATCACCAACCCACGTTTCGATACACTTTCCTTTCTAACCTATTTATGCGCAAATTAATTACCACTCTTAACAATCGTCACCTATTCTTTGTGATTGATTTTTGTATGAATATAAGCTTAGCAAAATGAATATTTTTTTAGCACGATAGATCAAAGGGCAACAGCAGCATCATACAGGAGGAGATAAATCTTGCTGGGATGGCGCACCCGGCCCACCAACACAACCAGAAATAAATTGAACTTCAAATTTAAATATTTACTTGCAAAATAGTAGACACAAAGGCTATTGTTACAGTAATTGCAATATTCAGTGCTGCATATTTTACAATGCACGTATTACACACACACACACACACACACACACACACACACACATATATATATATATATATATATATATATATATATATATCTCTCTATATATATCTATATATATATATATCTATATATATATATGTATATATATATATATATATATATATATATGCAAGGAATTCGCGAGAGCATGCGAAATATACACAAACACTGATCTCTGGCTGAAGGAGACTCGAACCTACGAACCTTAGGACAAGGTACGCAGTGCTTTACCAATCTACCCACACTGGACAATACCTTGGCGTGTAGCATGCGCTACACGTTTTGATCCAAGGCAGCCAGCTTTCAGGGAGAAGGCTTACAGCTTTTCATCTCATCCCCTGCATGCATCAGCCTTACTAGAGATTTGAACAATTTGCATTGTTCAAATCTCTAGTAAGGCTGATGCATGCAGGGGATGAGATGAAAAGCTGTAAGCCTTCTCCCTGAAAGCTGGCTGCCTTGGATCAAAACGCTGCACGCCAAGGTATTGTCCAGTGTGGGTAGATTGGTAAAGCACTGCGTACCTTGTCCTAAGGTTCGTAGGTTCGAGTCTCCTTCAGCCAGAGATCAGTGTTTATATATATATATATATATATATATATATATATATATATATATATATTATATATATATGTATATATATATATATATATATATATATATATATATATATATATATATATATATATATATATATATATATGTATATATATATGTATATATATATATATATATATATATATATATATATATATATATATATATATATATATATATATATATATATATATATATATATATATATATATATATATATATATATATATATATATATGATTTATGCTATTCATAGCAAAATTTAGCTAAGAATAATATGCAAGGTTAAGTTAGGTTAGGTTAGGTTAGGATTCTAAGTTAGGTTTGGTCCATAAATAAAACATTTTATATCATTGTCAATAAAAAATTATATCTATCATTCTGAAAAATCTTCTTTGGGAGAGGTCTACTTTTATAGAGTTCGGCCTATTCGGCAAGCTGAAGATCTTTCACAGGTTTCTGCTTCATCAGGAACTATGCAATGTTGCAAGAGCAGCAAGAGGAACATTAAGAGCAAAATTTTCTCTGAGAAAGGTAGCGTGACTTATTCCTCGAAAAAGGTCGGCGTGTTAATGCGTATATGTATAGATGTATACATGTTTGTGTGTATGCATATGTGTGTGAATGGGTGTGTACGCGCATGTGTTTGTGTGTGTATGTGTGTGTAGACAATATTTTTGTATTAAGGGTAATCTAAAGTTACGAACATTTCATAACTTTGAATTTGACACGATAGACAAATAATGATCAAATTAAAGGGATAAAGTAATATATAACAATATTGACAACATTATTTTGCCGTATATCAATAAACTAAAACACCGAAAGCTTAAAAAAAAGACTGGTACACCGTAAAAAAAGACTGGTACACCGTAAAAAAAGACTGGTACACCGTAACAGTGGATTGCAGTACATATCTCTGCAATAATTATAAAATGCAGGTGAAGTGTCTTTTTTTTCAGAGAATTTAAATTAAACTTATATAAATGGAATGACTTATGTTTAATACTGATAAGAAAAAAGGAATGAATTTAATATGTCATAAAACTGGCGTAATGTATGGACATTATTACAGCTTTTGGAAGAAATATTCACGAAGGTATCAATGTGATTCACGAAGGTAACAATGTGATTCACGAAGGTAACAATGTGATTCACGAAGGTAACAATGTGATTCACGAAGGTAACAATGTGATTCATGAAGGTAACAATGTGATTCATGAAGGTAACAATGTGATTCACGAAGGTAACAATGTGATTCACGAAGGTAACAATGTGATTCACGAAGGTAACAATGTGATTCACGAAGGTAACAATGTGATTCATGAAGGTAACAATGTGATTCACGAAGGCAACAATGTGATTCACGAAGGTAACAATGTGATTCACGAAGGTAACAATGTGATTCACGAAGGTAACAATGTGATTCACGAAGGTAACAATGTGACTCATGAAGGTAACAATGTGATTCATGAAGGCAACAATGTGATTCACGAAGGCAACAATGTGATTCACGAAGGTAACAATGTGATTCACGAAGGTAACGATGTGATTCACGAAGGTAACAATGTGATTCATGAAGGTAACAATGTGATTCACGAAGGCAACAATGTGATTCCCGAAGGCAACAATGTGATTCACGAAGGTAACAATGTGATTCACGAAGGTAACAATGTGATTCATGAAGGTAACAATGTGATTCATGAAGGCAACAATGTGATTCACGAAGGTAACAATGTGATTCATGAAGGTAACAATGTGATTCATGAAGGTAACAATGTGATTCACGAAGGTAACAATGTGATTCACGAAGGTAACAATGTGATTCATGAAGGTAACAATGTGATTCATGAAGGTAACAATGTGATTCATGAAGGTAACACTGTGATTCACGAAGGTAACAATGTGATTCACGAAGGTAACAATGTGATTCATGAAGGTAACAATGTGATTCATGAAGGTAACAATGTGATTCATGAAAGTAAGAATGTGATTCACGAAGGTAACAATGTGATTCACGAAGGTAACAATGTGATTCACGAAGGTAACAAAGTAATTCACGAAGGTAACAATGTGATTCACGAAGGTAACAATGTAATTCACGAAGGTAACAATGTGATTCACGAAGATAACAATGTAATTCACGAAGGTAACAATGTAATTCACGAAGGTAACAATGCAATTCACGAAGGTAACAATGTAATTCACGAAGGTAACAATGTAATTCAGTTTATGATAAAGAGGAATGAATAACAGCAGAAGTGACACTAATATATTTAGAGTAATATTTGAAAGTATAAGTTATACCGTATATTAATAGGTCTCGCTTTTAACATTTAAAAATTATTGAAAAGTCAACAACTTTTCTCTCCTCTGGCAAAGTATTTCAGATTTTTTTTTTTGCCTTTTGAGTTGCAGTTTCTACAGAGAGTCACTCGAGCACAGGGGGAATATCAAAGGGGGTATTTTTATTCTAGTGGTGACTGTGCTGTTACAACTCACGAGAAAAAGTCTTAGGTTTGGGTCAACATTAAAGTTTAGGATGCAGAGTGCACACCAGGTTTAGTGATTTGAATAATTATGTTTGAGTCGGATATATTCAGTTTAGTCAACTTGGAAAGATCTCTATTATCAAATGTGTTTTTTAAGAGGAAAAAAAAAATACCCATCAAGGAACCTTGCAAAACTGCATGCTTGCCGTGTTTGTGACCTTGATTTTTGCAGACCAGTTCAATGCAATTCCTGCTCATCATAAAAGAAATTACGTTACGAAATTTAGTCCATGGAACATCAAAGAGTCACCTTGGCCTGAAGAGTGACAACTATAACCAAAAAAAAAAATGACTGAATCAATGCATAAACAGTTTCTCATCGTTGTTGCAAAAGTAGAAGAAAAAACACAAAGAAATTAACTGATAAAAGTTGGTCAAGGGATATCAACCGTATGTAGGAGACGAGAACAGTAATAAAATATTTATTATGGGATAATTTCGCTTACTGGTAACGAAGTATTTCTCTAACTAACGTTTTACTGCTGCATTTGTGTCTGTTTTATACATCTGTCAGTACTGTATACCAGCTTTATTAATTATATTAATTATAGGAATACAATTATCATAACCAACCTCATAATCAATCTGGCAATGCTAAAAAAATCATTATTTTAATATTTTATTGGCTTTCTTTTTTTCAGAACGCATCATGATAATACAATATTTGCCATTACATTCATCACCATCCAAATAATCACTATCATCCCCAGTGATAATTATTTTTTCTCAGAATCATCCCAGTCATTATCATAATTTCAACACTACTATCATAATCATCACCACCCTCACTATTATCACTATTATCATAATCATCCCCACCCTCACTATTTTCACCATTATCATAATCATCATCACCCTAATATTATCACCACTATCATAAGCATCATCATCCTCACTATCATCGCCACACTCACATCATCTCTGCCTTCACATAATAGTTAACATCTCCTTCACTTTTATTATCACTATCAAAATCACCCCTAGCAATTATCACCACTGTTGCAATCATCACCGTAATTCCAATCTCTGATTATTTCTGAGCACTCCAGCAGTCTCTCACTGAGGCAGAGTGACCCGACAAAGAAGAAAGCACTTAGTGTCTCTCACTGCCGCATCGCCATCCTTCCTTCAGATTATTATTATTATTATCAAAAGAAGCGCTAAGCCACAAGGGCTATACAGCCTTCAGAGTCCAGGCACAGTACTTCCCACCTCCAGGAGTCAAGCCCGGGTAACCGATTAACCTGGATCGCTTCCTTACTCACACTCCAATAGCACGTTAAATCATTGAAACCACTCCTGTATAACACGCTCACACAAGCCTGTTGGATGTCCAAGCTACTAGCACTCATAACCTTCTTTACCCCCCCCCCTCCAATCTTTCCTAGGACGATTCCTGCCCCTCCTTCTCTCCATCCCAGATTTATACTCCCTCCTTAGTCATTCTGTTTTCTCCTTCCTTTGTAAATGTCCAAACCACCTCAACAACACCTCCTCAGCCCTCTGAATAATACTTTTGATACAAAAACAACCCGCACATAGGAGAGGGGAGCTTACAACGACGTTTCGGTCTGATTTGGACCATTTACAGAGTCACACTGTGACAGGATTATGTGTGTATTGTTCCAGTCACGGTATTGTGCCTTTTTGTTACTTTCGATAACTCCACACCTCCTAATCTTCGGCTGTAATTAATGATTGTTATGATGATTGAAGGTGTATTAATGAAATTAGAATCACTTGCAGATTATAGTGAATTGTAGTTCAAGAAGAGCTAACCAAGCCCATGAACGTTATTCTACTCCAGGAGTGGAGCAAGCTCCATCATCTGCCCAATAACTGCAGCCCGGTTTGTGTAAACACATATTTTTGGCAATAAACAATCACTTGGAGATTTTGAAAATTGCAGCGAGGAGAGCCTAGTGTAAGGTTCAACACAGAGCTGCAGCACAGGAAGACCTTGTGGATGGAAGCTTAGATAGGCTACCGCCGCTCAGCGTTAAGAGTTGTAGGACTGATGGGCTGTGAATATCTGAAATACTTGGAAATAAGCCCGGTGTTTGAAATTTCACACAGGCAGCCGCATCTGGCTCAAAGCCAGGATTTATAAAAAAAATCCGCGTTTCTCGGAAAGGTCTGAAGATTATCCTGGTAACTGCATTTTCCCTATTTTTCTGTAAATTAGTAGGTGACTTTCTCTCTTCTGTGAAAACGGTAAACATAAACTTCGCTTTTAATGAGATGAAGTCAGGTAACTTACCTCTCTCTCTCTCTCTCTCTCTCTCTCTCTCTCTCTCTCTTTATTTGATTTTCAACTCTTAAACGAGTATAAGATACAACACTGTTTTTCTTCGATTTAGGCTGGCATTAATTATACAGTTTATTTTTAATTGCATATTGCTGAACCCATTACAATAATACTGGCAGAGTAAATACCGAAGAGATATCTAAGTAATTATAACTACACTACTAGGAGAGTCAATATAGCAGAGCCATCTGTTTATCATAATTACACTGTTAACACAGTCAGCATAACAGATGTATAAGAAATCATCACAACGCTACTAGCAGAATCAGTATTGCCGAGATGTATGCAGTTACCATCACTATGCCATCATCAGAATCAATAAAGATGTGGAAATCTTCGCGAGAAACGTTAAGATATTTAGTCCTAGTTATGACAGTGTTGAAAGTGTCATAGTTGGAAGAACCACACACACACACACACACACACACACACACACACACACACACACACACACACACACACACACACACACACACACACACACACACACACACACACACACACACACACACACACACACACACACACACACACAAACACACACACACACACAGTTGTGCAAAAGTTCAATAGCCTTCTACCAGCAGACACATCATTCCCAGCGAACGGTAGATCTTCCTTGGGGTTATGAGAAAAGTATCTATATCGTGACAGTCTCCAGCATTCCCTGTTCTGAATGGCTTATATAGGTTTAACGCTAAAGCGTGGGAGGAAACTATTTAGAAGAGTACGGAGTATTTAATTCATTTTTAATTTCTTCTGTTATATTGCTGGTGCTAAGAAGGTCAACTCCCTCTCCGAGTTCCAAGCCATTATCAATAACTAGGTGAGAGAGTCAAGTAGAAAGTGCGAAAGCAGTCTTATACTTGACAAGTCACAACAGTAATGCA
>NC_091306.1:1851454-1886454 GCF_038502225.1 Cherax quadricarinatus | reverse complement strand
AGAATGTACTTCCTGCATCAAGAACCTACTTCCTGCATCAAGAACCTACTTCCTGCATCAAGAACTTACTTCCTGCATCAAGAACCTACTTCCTGCATCGAGAACCTACTTCCTGCACCAAGAACCTACTTCCTGCACCAAGAACGTATTTCCTGCATCACGAACCTACTTCCTGCATCAAGAACCTACTTCCTGCATCAAGAACCTACTTCCTGCATCAAGAACTTACTTCCTGCATCAAGAACCTACTTCCTGCATCGAAAACCTACTTCCTGCATCGAAAACCTACTTCCTGCACCAAGAACCTACTTCCTGCACCAAGAACCTACTTCCTGCATCACGAACCTACTTCCTGCACCAAGAACCTACTTCCTACATCAAGAACCTACTTCCTGCATCAAGAACCTACTTCCTGCATCAAAAACCTACTTCCTGCACCAACAACCTACTTCCTGCACCAAGAACCTACTTCCTGCATCAAGAACCTACTTCCTGCACCAAGAACCTACTTCCTGCATCAAGAACCTACTTCCTGCATCAAAAACCTACTTCCTGCACCAATAACCTACTTCCTGCACCAAGAACCTACTTCCTGTACCAAGAACCTACTTCCTGCACCAAGGACCTACTTCCTGCACCAAGAACATACTTCCTGCAACAAGAACCTACTTCCTGCACCAAGAACCTACTTCCTGCACCAAGAACCTACTTCCTGCACCAAGAACCTACTTCCTGCACCAAGAACCTACTTCCTGCATCAAGAACCTACTTCCTGCATCAAGAACCTACTTCCTGCATCAAGAACCTACTTCCTGCACCAAGAACCTACTTCCTGCATCAAGAACCTACTTCCTGCACCAAGAACCTACTTCCTGCACCAAGAACCTACTTCCTGCATCAAGAACCTACTTCCTGCACCAAGAACCTACTTCCTGCATCACGAACCTACTTCCTGCATCACGAACCTACTTCCTGCACCAAGAACCTACTTCCTGCACGAAGAACCTACTTCCTGCACCAAGAACCTACTTCCTGCACCAAGAACCTACTTCCTGCACGAAGAACCTACTTCCTGCACCAAGAACCTACTTCCTGCACCAAGAACTTACTTCCTGCACCAAGAACCTACTTCCTGCACCAAGAACCTACTTCCTGCACCAAGAACTTACTTCCTGCATCGAGAACCTACTTCCTGCACCAAGAACTTACTTCCTGCACCAAGAACCTACTTCCTGCACCAAGAACCTACTTCCTGCACCAAGAACCTACTTCCTGCATCAAGAACCTACTTCCTGCACCAAGAACCTACTTCCTGCATCAAAAACTTACTTCCTGCACCAAGAACCTACTTCCTGCATCAAAAACTTACTTCCTGCACCAAGAACCTACTTCCTGCACCAAGAACCTACTTCCTGCACCAAGAACCTACTTCCTGCATCACGAACCTGCTTCAAGCATCAAGAACCTCCTCATGCTTATTATGTTTATATTTTGCTAACTTTTGAACGTATAGATACTGTGGGTATATTTACACTTTTCAAAAAGTCTGAATACTAGTAATATATCTTATTTACATCTTCTAATGTCATAGCAGCTGTAGAGTTTTTTAAGTACATTTTTCCATTGTTGTTGATATACCTATTTTTAAATAGGGTAATCGGATAAAGAATAAAACTAGTTACTACTTATTAAAACTTTTAAAAATATGAATCCTTCATAAATTATATTTTTCTTATTTGTCCCATCCTCAATTTAATTTCTTAAAAATTTAGATTTTTCATCGTCCTGTATTCAGACACTCAATTCTCCAGAGAGAAAATCAATAGTTGAAACTCAGGGAAAATGGGGAAAAAAGGGTGGGAGGAGGGAGGAATTTTAAAGAATTGGAGTGGAAGCAACTTTTGAAGTCAAAGTGAGAAAAAGAGTAAGAGATTAATATCACCGAGGCACGATACTTGCATCATACCAGCGGTGTATGGAAAATTTGCAAACGTATGTTTGCTTTCGGGAATTTGAATAAGTACAAAGTAACAGAGGAGCGACACGGAAGGCAAAGTGATCCATACCTATAATTGTCTAATCTATTTTATGAAGCTACCCAAGGTATTATACGATCATGAAAACATAAGTAACATTGATTCATCCACAACACTGTATTTACTAATTGTATTGATGTTGGTAGAATTACCGACAATATGCAAAGAAAAAGGACACAAGTGCAACTAATGTGATATTTTACTGAGGCAACGTTTCACTCTCCAGGAGCTTTACAAACAATACATGGACACAGAGAGTATATATAGGCTGAGAGTGAGGTGTAATACGAGTGGTAGTAGTAGTAGTAGTACTACTACTACTACCACTAGTATTGAGTAGGTACTGAGTATGCAGCACCAACATGCAGCTTTAACAGAGGGAAGGAAAGAAATGAGGTGTGAGACAAAATTTATTAGGGAATGCACAGGAAAACAAAGAATTTAAGCAGAAATCTGAAAATATTTATTTGTTATTTTAAATGTTCACGAGACAGAAAGAAAAGATCAGAAATCTTGCCAAAGTGTAAAACGTTTAACAGGCTTCCGCTTTCGTTTCCCACTCACTAAACAGGACAACGGATGGATGCTTTCCAACAACCTTCTACCACAAGAGTATTAAGAAATCTTCTATATTATGACACTGTAACGGGGACTGCTGTGATTTCCATATAATTTTGGAAAGATCCTAATGTTATTCTGGGACGTAAAGCAGAGATAGTGCGAAGTGTCTTGTAAGATTTGTTACGCCTGGGACCCTGACATTTCTCGGTTACCATGTGAACCAAGTTGTAATATCACTCTCAAGGCGGAAGATTTTAGATCGTGAAAAATATGTGAGGCCGTAGGGAAATGCCACATACACAACCGTGTGGCTGAGTTAAAGATAATACTATCTTACGGTCCTGGAACTCAGGTGAAGACACGCCATGCTTGTAAAATCAATCAATGTCTAGCCAAGATAAACAGGGTTTAAGCTCCTCAGAAATAAAGCAATTATCATGTCCCAGTGTATTTACAGGAAGCCTAAAAAGGCGAAAATATAGTTGGATGGTGTTTCCAGCCATCCTGGATTCTTCATCACGTCATGATTTAAAAAAAAAATATGAAAATTATAAGTTATCTCATCTTAACCTCCTTTGATCAAAAGACTCTTCTTAACCTAATCTCACTTTGTCTTTAATCTTGTTTTTATTAAGGTAATTAATTTGATCATGTCAGAATTCTCCATTTTTTCAGCAAAAATAGATCAAATGCGAGCAGTTCCGCTAGCATCTAATTAAATCTGGCTCGTTGCTAATGCAATTATCTAATTTCAAATACAAGGCTTCAGTTTTATTCGGAGAAGAAAAACATGCAACAGCGGGGTCATTAATATTTTGCAATGTTGCAATAACTCATAGTATTGCAAGCAATTAGCTGTAACACTGTCTAGTCTTTGTAATATTTTAGGAAACAGTTATTACCCTGATGATAACTTGAGAATTTCGAAGAGATTCTATAATCAAGAACTGTCAATGGGACACAACAAAAAAAAAAATGGTTCTCAAGTAACAGACTAATTGAAGAAAAAATACTGTCCGTCCTAGATCATTATCAAGTATTGACTTAATAATGGCTCATGAAGAACCGAAACATTCGTAGGTAGCGTAATTAGCATTCATCCAAGAAGATGATGCGAGAGCAAAAGAACAGTAAACAGTGCTTCGTAATAATAAATATATCTGTGTGATTTATTTCCGTGAAATAATCCCATGAATCTTCAATGGCTGCTGCCCCTTATAAGGACGATGCCTTTTAAGCTCTCTAGTTGCAAAAATTGTAAGTTTATTATTAAGTTAATGAACATAGGGTTGTTGGAGAGTATATAGATGGAGAGTGTATACCGAGATGACTTGCAGAAGGATACCATTAGAAGGGGGACAGTATTTAACCGTGTGTGATAGTGGAAAATTGTAGCGTAGTTCATGGATGGTGATTGTAGAGGAATGTGGAAAATGGATTCATGTATAAGATGGCGTAATGAATATTAGGTACTGAATGATCCTATTGTGTATGTTAAAATGTTACGGTTTAAAATGACCGTTAGCACAAAACTTGAACGTGTTACAGTGAAGGATGATTTGTACAGTGACTAGTTAAAGTGAAGATTGACGGTGTTACCTTGTGGAATGACGGTGTTAGCTTGAGGAATGACGGTGTTAGCTTGAGGAATGACTATGTAAGCTTAAGGAATGACGGTGTTAGGTTGAAGGATGACGGTGTTAGCTTGAAGGATGACAGTGTTAGCTTGAAGGATGACGGTGTTAATTTGAAGATTGACGGTGTTAGCTTGAGCAATGACGGTGTTAGCTTCAAGAATTATTGTGTTGTTCGAGGAATGACAATGCTAATAATAAGAATGACGGGTGTTACAGTTAAGAATTTCGATATTACTGTGAAGAATGACGGCATTACAGTGAAGAACGAGGGTGTTACATGGAAGAATGACAAGTGGTACAGTACATGTTCATCTTACACCTGGCAACGATACACACCTGGCAACACTGCACACCTGACAACGATACACACCTGTCAACACTGCACACCTGACAACGATACACACCTGTCAACACTGCACACCTGACAACGATACACACCTGTCAACACTGCACACCTGACAACGATACACACCTGTCAACACTGCACACCTGGCAACGATACACACCTGTCAACACTGCACACCTGGCAACGATACACACCTGGCAACGATACACACTTGCCTTCACTTGTAGAGTGACATCGCCCTTATGGAGTCCTGCCTCACCCAGTGTAACCTGTCCCTCATCAATGCTATTTCAGGCTCTGCCTCTCTTAATGTTGAGGTATACGAGGCTATATTGTACTGAAATGGCAGACTGTTTCAGTCGTAACACCGTGTTAGTCGGCTCTGCTTCTCACTTAATCCCTGTTCGTCTGTTTATAGTACCAGTCTCTCTCTCTCTCTCTCTCTCTCTCTCTCTCTCTCTCTCTCTCTCTCTCTCTAGCCACTAAGGTCTACTGGAGGGTATTCCGAGGATCAACGCCCCTGCAGCCCGGTCCACGACCAGGCCTCTCGGTGCATCAGGGCCTGATCAACCAGGCTGTTACTGCTGGCCGCACTTACTCCAACGTACGAACCACAGCCCGGATTATCCGGCACTGACTTTAAGTATCTGTCCAGCTTCCTCTTAAAGGCAGCCAGGAGCCTATTGGTAATTCCCCCTATGCCTGGTGGGAGGCTGTTGAACAGTCTTGGGCCCCGGACACTTATGGTGCTTTCTCTTAGTGTACTAATGGCGCCCCTACTTTTCACGGGGGGTATTGTGCATCGCCTGCCCAGTCTTTAACTTTCGTAGGGTGAAATTAAGACATAAGTCCATATCTGGGTATCTTTATTGTAGACGTTTCGCCATCCAGTGGCTTTATCAATACAAATTCTAGGACATAACTTGAAGACAGTAGGACTATATACAGAAGATGAGGTAATCGGTCCCTCAACCTAGGAGTAGGTGCGAAGAGCACCATAGTCGTGGAGATTATGGTGCTCTTCGCACCTACTCCTAGGTTGAGGGACTGATTACCTCATCTTCTGTATATAGTCCTACTGTCTTCAAGCTATGTCCTATAATTTGTATTGATAAAGACACTGGATGGCGAAACGTCTACAATAAAGATACCCAGATGTTGCACATGTGTCTTAATTTCATCTTGTCGGTATTATATACCATTCTTGCACAACTTTCGTAGGGAGTGATTTCTGTGTGCAGATTCGGGCATCATCCCTTCTATTCATACTATGTTCCCTTAACTACTTACCTCTGTTCTCATAACTCCATAAGTCTGCTCAGGTCACTATACAATTCTTATTCTATATAGTTCTGTTCTTAGCACCTATTATTACAAAATCTTTCTCTCTCTCTCTCTATCTCTCTCTCTCTCTCTCTCTCTCTCTCTCTCTCTTTCTTCTATTCTTTCACATTTTTGAGGAGATAAAGTAAGTGAACAAGCAGAATCAATTAGGCGATGGCAAGGTAGGAGTGAATTTCAAAATAGATTAACAAGGTTTGGTAAGTTGGTGGAAATAGAAGAAGCGGTATTAAGTGCTCGAACTCTTTCCCTTTCTCCCACACTCCCGCAAACTCAAATTGATAAACACACATACACACACACACACACACACACACACACACACACACACACACACACACACACACACACACACACACACACACACACACACACACACACACACACACACACACACACACACACACACACACACACACACACACACACGCACACACAAGATATAGTAGAGAGTATGAGAAGCGGAAATACAACAAATATTCTGAATGCTGAAGGTACTCTAATGGAAACTCTAGCAACCTCTAGACCCATTGGTCTAGAGTTTGCAAATCATTTTAAAATCATAGATACGCAGAATGAATTCTGGAATAATTGGTTGGATAGAGAATAGAGGTAATAAAAGCTATGACATAAGAGAGAACTCTGAAAAACGGAATTGAAAAATCAAGCAATAGAACCAAGATGTACAAATCGACCAAAATAAAAAAAAAAAAAAGCTATGTTTGAATATCTCCAACAAAGTGCAATTAAAGGCAGCAAAGAAAATTAAAAGAATTCCAACACATATTTCTCCTATAGCTACAGATATTTTAGTTATTTTCTTTTGACTTCGTGAATATCTAACTCATTTTACCTCGAAGGTTCAAAGTTACTAGTATTCTCGAACTTGTAGTGTTGCTGTGGTCTATATTCTTTATTTTTCTTCATTTACAGAATGGTAAGAAAACATATTTTGTTTGTCTCTTCCTCTAAACTCTCTGCATCCATGATCCTCAATTTTTCGACTCTATAATTTTACCTCTTCATAATTTAGGCTATCCTAATTTTCTCAACTTTACCTGATCTGAAGAATCACTTTCATCTTCCCTAACCCTTCTTGTCTTATGAAGACGCCAGCACTTTGCCTTCCCTATATATTTAATTTACGGAATCTTAATATCACCCTTCATTCCTTGAATATTAAACGTGTCTTTTGTTAAAGTAAAGGACTTCCAAGGAATCTCTGTTATTTCTAATTAAGTCGATACTTCCAGTGTCTACTCTTTTTTATATTTTTCTTGATCTCTCCGATATACAGGGATAAAAAGAGTAAATTTTTGATAAACACAAATAACAGCTATGATAAATATCACAGCAATTCTATAAACTCCGAATCCTCACAGACAATGTCTTATTAAATCTGCCCAGCGCAGGTTACATCCTTCATGTAAGTGTACTGGAAGCAGCAAGTACCCATCAAGCCAACACTAGGTGCGCCGCCGCCACTGAGACAGGATTGTCAGTCACAATTAGTGGTAGTAGCTCAACCTGGCTTAACATTCATCTTTTAATAGTTAATGTTAATGCAAAAACAAAAAACTCGACAGGAGATGCAACATTCCCTCGAGTACGCTAAGAAACAACAAAATAAGTGTCAAGGGCCCGAGACTGTTCAACTGCTTCTCAGCATACATAAGGGGGATTACCAATAGACCCCTGGGTGTTTTCAAGAAAGAGTTAGAGAGGCACCTAAAGTCAGTTTACCCCCGAAACCCCCTCTCCAGGTATACTCCAGGTAGGCTTTTGATTTTGATTACAGCCTTGTGTTTCCTCAAAGATCGATACAACCTATACTCAAGATCAGTGCTGTGTGACCATTACGGGTTTGGCGCTTAATTCGGTTATAATAATGTTTATTCATCTTGGTAGTTTATACTCTAGAGATTAAAAAGGAAAGAAGCTTCTGTACATTGCCATAATTTATCTGTTTGGATAGAATTTCGAAGGCTTTAAGTTACTTTGGTCTGTCAGCAAACAACCATCGATGCTAAATGAAGTGCTGTCTATTTTTCCCCGTGTATTTTACGATACCAAGCATTTCTTTTTGAGTTTCGCTTTTTTGGAGGTTATAAACCGAGGTGGTGTGTGTGTGTGTGTTGGGAGGAGGATGAGGGAGGGGATCTATAAGGGCGGGCAAGCAATTTCCTGGTGGTGAGACACAGGAAGTGTTGATGGTGTAAAGGTGGTAATATATCATGATGCAAAGGACGGAAGGCGGAAAAAGGCGAGGCGCAATCAAGACCAAGGAAAGGTTGAAGTGGGCAAGCTGGCGTGCGGGCGTGCGGGCGTGTAGACGAGAAATAAAAAAAAGCTGGAGTGTGAGCGTACAAGCGAGAGAGAGAGAGAGAGAAAGAGAGGGAGGCTCTACTAGGAAAATATCTAATTCAAGTGGTTTTTGACAGAAATGATTCAGGAAGCAATTCTTCAACTGAGAGTAACAAAAGACCTTCCATGAGCTGGCAACGACACAATACAAGTTTTCTTTTATAGCTATGTATATATATATATATATATATATATATATATATATATATATATATATATATATATATATATATATATATATATATATATATATATATATATATATATATATATATATATTTATATATATATATACAAGTGTTGATTTATTAGGATCAAACGAAAGAGGTGAATCAAAAACCTCTGTCCCCCCCCCCGCCATTTCCAAAAGGCTGTAAGGCTGATAAACAGAGCCAAAGATAGATTAAAGACCCACAACAGATGGCTGAACAAAAACAGTAATGCCAATGTTACTGCCCCAATAGCTCATGACTATTTTTTTTATAGTCACTACAAAATTTTATTGGACGAGATCCTAAATCCAAACTCGAGGTCACAAACGAAATATCATAATTTTACTGGAATACTTTCCCCTCTCGATATAAAAGGAATGAGTAGTCGCCAAAAACTTTCGGGAGAAACGTAGTCTTTTAATTTTCAAGATACGTGTAACATCTACGTGTGTCTTTTACAGCTGACGATTGAAGCTTAGATACCAGCTCAACTACTGTTTACATTATTGCTGTACTGCGGCGGAGAATGGAGGAAACATACTAGGGGTAATTTCAGCGAGAAATTTTTTATTATTCAGCGCTTGATAAAGTCCCACTGTGGGTGACACGTCGTACAATAAAGATTTTTCCGGCCAAAGGCGTCTTTGAAACCAGCTTGCTTTATTAAATTATTCTTTGTGAATCTCTGAAGCTTCCATGACTTCCTGCAGCTCTTGTAAACTTTTCATTTCCTGTCAGATCTTTTTTCTGTCTCGCAAAATGTATATAACAGGATCGTAACCAGTTTAATAATTTATTACGATTAGATCCTGTCAACTGTTAGTGAGTAATTAAAGCTGCATTTCACCACTACAGTGAAATTAAAAAAAAAATAATCCCTAATATATATATCTCTATATATCTATATATATATATATATATATATATATATATATATATATATATATATATATATATATATATATATATATATATATATATATGTATATATATATATATATATATATATATATATATATATATATATATATATATATATATATATATATATATATATATATATATATATATATAGGAGGAGCTGGAGGAAATTCATGATCTTTGATACATTGTGCCATTGTATTCATGTTTATGTTTTTCTGTAAATGTATTTTGTTTATTAATAAATGTTCACATAGAATATAAAATATATAGGGGGTGGTAGGAGAAGAAAATATTCAAACAGCTCCGGGGAGAACCTTGAGTTTTTCCTGAGGTACGTTTATTGTCTTCTCTGAGGATGAGGGTCCCCATTCCAGCTATAGAGGTGGTACTTCCCTATATATTTTTATATATATATATATATTAAATATATATATATATATATATATATATATATATATATATATATATATATATATATATATATATATATATATGTATATCTATATCTATATATATATATATATATATATATATATATATATATATATATATATATATATATATATATATATATATATCTATATCTATATATGTATATATATATATATATATATATCTATATTTATATATCTATATATATATATTTATATATCTATATTTATATATGTATATCTATATATCTATATATATATATATATATATATATATATATATGTATATGTATATATCTATATATATATATATATATATATATATATATATATATGTATATATATATATATATATATAGATATATATATATTAGTTGCACATCTCCCAGTGTATATACATTGAAAGCTACATTCCTGTCGGCGTATACACACTGAAATACACACATTTAAATGTATGTGCCAGGTGACTGTATTGGTGAGGCCCCATATCTCCTTAGGCAGGCCGGCATGTGTATCGTTCGTCTGAGAGGCGACGGTAGTTTGCTCAATATTCTAATGTCGTCTGTCTCCAGTGAGGGATTTGAGGCCGCCCTTGACGTACTGAGAGAAGGGAAAGACGATGAGAATTTCAAACCATGAGGAGTGAATAGAAAATAAGGGAGAGAGGGAAGTAAGGAATGAGGTTGTAGAAAAAATAGTAGAATATGTTGGAAAACAAAAGTGAAACAATGAAATGACAAAAGACTTGTATAACAAAAGTAACGGGAAAAGGAAAGACGAAAAACGTTAAAAAAATGAGCTGGAACTGAGATACAAAGGTGGAACGAAAACACTGGGGATAGAGGAAGAGCAAGCACTCAGGAATAAATTATATATGTATTGCACTTACACTTGAACAAACACTGTTAGGAGCAGTTGCTAATTATTAATTTAATAGGCAGGCTTCAGAAGAAAGCAATAATCTTACGGAATATTATATCGTGACAACCAATATTTCATCGTCGATTTCATCACAATGAAGTGTGAATAGTTGTCATCCAGTCTCCATTCACTCTTGCTGTATTGTTTTAAATGTAAACATCACTTCCAATACCGACAATGAATCTTACTATAATCGACTGATATTGTCTGGGATGCCAAGTATTTGTTCCTACATTTCCTTTCACACCTACATGAATCTGAACACATTTTAAGACCAGCTATACACCTACCGTCTTTTCTGTCCCTTTGTATATATATTTAGCAGTAAATTATTTGAATACATTGCACCCACCGAGTGCAAAACACACCTCACTCCTATCTATCGTATATAACTCTGCAGTAAGTAGACTAATGTGGCAAAGTATATACACTTCACTGTAACCAGGATCTTTCTATTTGCCGAACCTCTAATAATAGCAAAATAAATAATTAAACCCCCGTTAGAGTAAATTTAGGTTAGTAAAGAGAACTTCAAAGTTGCATATTTACTCCTGACTTCTCGGCTTGTTAAAAATTACTTGAAACATACATTTGTTGAAATAAATTAAGGAAAATATACACCCATTTTCCAAAATGCAAACACAATCCTCTTCCGAGTTGAGACCTTCTTGATGAGGTCTTATGGGGCGAGAACGTTTCTTAACATCGAGAAAAGATACCAGGAAGAACAACATTTTGATCTCAATATTCAGGTCAGTTTGGTATACCACTGACTTGCTTATATCTTATTAAATAAAATTCAATATAATTTTGGTTCGAATCCCATTGCAAATATTCATTATTTTAAAAAATATCACAGTCCTGAAAGAACGTTTTGAACACTACCGAAACCCTGCAGTGCACTTGGAAGGGTGTATAAATCTGTTGTGGAGGTAAGGTTGGGTAAGATTCACCCTAGGAAAGGTTGGAGGGAAGTGGTAAAGGAGGTTTTGTAGGCGAGGGGCTTGGACATCCAACAGACGTGGGTGAGTGTGTTAGAAAGGAGTGAGTGGAAGCAAGTGGTTTTTGAGACCTGATGAGTTGTTGGAGCTGAGGAGATTTTATGAGATCTTTGTTCATAGAGATTTTCTGTGGTATACTGTATATAAGCTGAGATGTACAGTTAAGTTGTATATAACAAGGCACATTATGAGTAGCATTTAGGGCAGAACGAAATGAAAAAAAAATGGAAATATAGTTTGTTGATGACTGTGTCGTTACTAGGAGGGGGATTGTATAGTGGTTGGAGGTAGCGAGAAAGTTGAGGAACTGCAGAGGAGGGAAAAAGTTAGGGTGGTGAGGGGTAGTGAAGTGGAAGTTGCTTGGCGTGAGGGGAGAGTCAGGGAAAGAATGCGGAGTGTGGTGGTTTTGGTCTCGCTTCCAACTCTTTTTCTGAAGATTTCTGGACATTCTTTTTAATTTATGCGAGCTTAGGAATTTCTCTTTCCGGTCTAGCTGTTCACTTGTGTGTGTGTGTGTGTTTTTCCTTTAATTAGGCACTTAAAAGATCGTAACTCTCAACTCAGGTGTTTCATATTTCTGTAGTCTGCTTAACTTGTTAATATTTAATCAGCGAAATTAACAATAAGTGATGCGGAACTATTTTTACGTATTTGCTGTCGCTTTTCTCTTCATATTTCTTTGAAAACATATTGAGCATTATTAAATTATGACAAATTCTGTCTCTTAGTGTTTTGTGGTGTTTAGAATATACTGGATTTTGTGAAAACATGACCTTAATCAAAGAAATAAATGGGATTTATTTAATTATCAGTTAAATTTTACACCAAAGCCAGAAAGTGGAAAGGAGAATTGGATACTGTTCAGTTTATTAATTTTAGGTGCCAATATGTTGTTAAATATACGTTTATATAATCTATGTAGCTTAACATAAACTATCTAATGGAACCTAAATTAACAAAGACTAAAATAAAGACAATGTTATTCGTAAATTTACATGGAGAGTTCAAAACCTTGACGTCGAGAATCGTGTAAATAAATTATCGTGGCACAATGAGGATAGTTCTTGCTAGAACACTAGCATTAATAGTGCCTGGCACCAATGGTGCCAGTGGTGCCAGGCACCATTACTGCACCATTACCAGGCATCATTACTGTACCATTACCAGACACTATTACTGCACCATTACCAGGCATCATTACTACACCATTACCAGGCTCCATTTCTGTACCATTACCAGGCACCATTACTGCACCATTACCAGGCACCACTACTGCACCATTACATGCACCTGGCAGCGCCAGTGTAGCGGCACTACCAAGGGGCATATAGCGACCCTACCTTTGTATGCCTCTGGAAAGCTTGTGAAGTTATTACTTTCCAGAGGGTTGTCGTCTTCACCTGTGAATACCATGTGTAGCTATAACACTATTGTGCGTGTGTGTGCCTGATGAAGCTGCGCTCGAGCGGTCGTGTATTCACCCGTTTCCTGGGGTCGAGCTCAAGCTTTTGGGCCAGCTCTCATGGGTTGTTCTATATTTACATGTGAATTCTTGCATATAGTTTGCTTCCACCAGCTCCTTGAATAGTGAATTCTACTCCCATGCTGATGTAATTTCTAATTATATCTCTGATTCGTACAATTATTATTATTATTATTGTTATTATTTTTTTTTTTTTTTTTTTTTTTTTTTCAACAAGTCGGCCGTCTCCCACCGAGGCAGGGTGACCCAAAAAAGAAAGAAAATCCCCAAAAAGAAAATACTTTCATTATCATTCAACACTTTCACCACACTCGCACATTATCACTGTTTTTGCAGAGGTGCTCAGAATACAACAGTCTAGAAGCATAAACATATAAAGATACACAACATATCCCTCCAAACTGCCAATATCCCAAACCCCTCCTTTAAAGTGCAGGCATTGTACTTCCCATTTCCAGGACTCAAGTCCGACTATATGAAAATAACCGGTTTCCCTGAATCCCTTCACTAAATATTACCCTGCTCACACTCCAACAGATCGTCAGGTCCCAAGTACCATTCGTCTCCATTCACTCCTATCTAACACGCTCACGCACGCTTGCTGCGTGTTATTATTATTATTATTATTATTATTATTATTATTATTATTATTATTATTATTATTATTATTATTATTATTATTATTATTACTATTATTATTATTATTATTATTATTATTATTATTATTATTATTATTATTATTATTTTTATTATTATTATTATTATTATTATTATTATATTTACGAGGAACCAAGAAACCTGTAGTGGTCATGTAACGACTGCGAATCATCAATATATTTCTTCTTGAGGCCGTAAAAAAAATCACAAAATATGATAATTTGTATCGAAAAAATGTACATTTAGTAGTCTGTCATACTACATAAAGCAGCATAGTTGTATATTTAAATAATATAATAATGTAACAATAAAATTCTATGTAACTCGCCTGCCACCCGGGCAGAATTCCATTTGTTTCGCTAATATTTAATAAACATTGATTAGTTGACAGGTGATATAAAAAAAATGCTAATTAATGGTCATATTGGTTTTCGTTGTAATTATAATACAGTTACGTTCTATAGTAGTAGGTATTTTGTCATACTATTGTAATTTTGAAAAAATAACTTGGTACATGCATTGAAATGATAATAGAAAATTTAACAGGTTTATGTTTCTATAATGTCATCGCCCATAGTCACTATTCATAAAGGTTCAGCAATTAAAACAGTAGCAGCAGCAGCAGCAGCAGCAGCAGCAACAGCAGCAGCAGCAGCAGCAGCAGCAGCAGGAGCAGCAGCAGCAGCAGCAACAACAGCAGCAACAGCAGGAGCAGGAGCAGCAGCAGCAGCAGCAGCAACAGCAGCAGCAGCAGCAGCAGCAGCAGCAGCAGCAGCAGCAGCAGCAGCAGCAGCAGCAACAGCAGCAGCAGCAGCAGCAGCAGCAGCAGCAGCAGCAGCAGCAGCAGCAACAGCAGCAGCAGCAGCAGCAGCAGCAGCAGCAGCAGCAGCAGCAGCAGTAGCTGCTGTTTGTTAAATAACCCTACATTTATTTGTCTTTGCAACTTATCATTTATTTAATTATCTTTTTGTTTCTTATCTATGTAAACAATATATTTCAAACTGAACAAAAAAGTCCTGAACAGGAGAAGCAATAAAACCGAAGCAATATGGCTCCTTACGAAATACAGTATTTTCATTTTATCCCACCTCAAGAGTGAAGCAGTTGGCATCAAGGTATAGCCAAGTTACCCCAAGATCTGAGCATTTGGTTCAAGATGGCTTCATGACAGCAGCTTACTTCAAGATAACTACAATTTACCTAAAAGTGACGACAACTTACACAGACTCGAACTGACCCTGAAACTGAGAAAATGTATTCACCTGAAGTTACACGTACAGAAATAGAAGAGATTTTATCTCTTATCAGTGATCATATCTCTTTGCTGCTATACCTCACCTTCCTGTATAGAAAATCCCAGTAGATGGCTACATCTGCTTTAGGTTAAGAGACTGGTCATCTTCCGTCAAGGGTGAGGGATTGATTACATCAAACTACCTCTGCACTGCACTTCGTCTGCTTCCTCTTCCACCTACGCTGATGTCCTTAGGAGTGTCATCTCTGTATTTGACTGATGAAGACTGCAGCGCAGGCGAAACTTTTGGTCAATAAAGATTCTTAGAATTGCACAAGTGTCTTGTTAACTTGACGGTATTGTATACTACTTAACTATTTATAATATGATACACTAACTACTGCAGCTCGCATCCGTTATCATCATTATTATTATTATTATTATTATTATTATTATTATTATTATTATTATTATTATTATTATTATTATTATTATTATTATTATTATTATTATTACCCGCCGGGGACATACAGTACCTGGGTAAATGTTAGGCGTTAGGATTCGATTGAGTTTTTGGTACAAAATCCTTCCCTCGTCACCATCCTAGAACCTCCCTTCACGAGTCACATCGGTAAATGTTCAACTGAAATCTATTACGTATGTTGATGATCAACTCACCCCTGAAAGGCATGTTCTTAATAAACTTGCATCATTAATGTCATAGATCAGCTCAAGTCTGTCAAGGAATGTTCTTCATCGATTCTCATCTATACGGCATCTTGATCAACTTTTAGTATGTTCGATATGTTCTTCATCACTCTCATCTATATGTTTATGATGAGGAAAAATTACTAAGTTATTACAAAGACGAGCAACATTCTGAAAACGAAAAATTTCTGCATTAAACGAACAATACCTTAATTTGGAACAAAACGAACAATACCTTCATTTGGAACAAAACGAACAATACCTTCACTAGGAACAAAAGAAACTGAAGAATGCCAGCCCTCCCGTTTAAGGCAGATCCTCTCAGTAAAAAGCGAAATATTATCTTGGGACGTCTGTTGCTTGCACTTCGTGGGAACCCGAGTGAGTTCATTATGTAGCCAATTACACACTGCTGTCTTGGCTTCTCTATTCTAGCCAAAACTCTTAAGCATGTTTCACATTTCATTTGATATTCTATATTATATAATTTATAAAAGCTACGATTATTTTTTCTCCAGGCTGTTAAGATTATTCCCTGTACTAGTGGAAAACATTAGGACGTGTTACCTTAAACCTGCTGCCCAGTGTTCATCTATCAGTAAAATAGGTACCTGGGTGTTAATCGACTGGGACAAAATTGACTTAATTTGCCTGAAATGCTCTGTATAACAAGGGGCTTTCTATACAATAGTATGTCAGCTAGGTCTGTATACCGTGTAGATGTATTTTTAGAAATAAGGATTATTATTATTATTATTATTATTATTATTATTATTATTATTATTATTATTACTGTAAACAATAATCTGTAGCCGCCATCTCTGGCCGGTTTCGAGGGCTCTTCCAACTTCACAGCTCCGCCTAAGGCGGCAAGACTTCCCTCTTGATGGCTGGTCGACATTAACTTGTCAGCCATCGTGAGATTTCTTTATGGTCTCATTTCATCAGATTCTTGTGTCGCCTTATTTATTATTGTTTACAGCTTTCATTACCCGAATGAGAAAGAAAATTTTGTGCATGAATGGAGAGAAACATCTAATTTCTTCTCGCTAAATTGCGGATTAATAGAGAACTGTTCCAGGGATAGTCTCGTGGCTTATTTATCATATAAAGTTCATAAATTTGCTTGGCCAATATACAGCCTTGTAAAGTCTTGTTGAGACACTTATGTAATGATGTCCAACTGTATCTGCAACAAAGGATTCCAGTATTAACAAATCTGTAAATACAATAAATGTGAACTCTACTAGTAGTCAAGAGAAGGCGGACCTCTTTGCTGAACACTTTGCTACCAAAATGCAAGTTCCTGATCCAGCAAGGGACCCTCCTTGGCTAGCTGCAAGAACTGTGTCAACACTGTCAGTGGTGACAATAAAGAAGGAGGAGGTGCATTTCCTTCTTAAATCGCTTGACCAAGAAAAGGCTGTGGGCCCAGACAAGTTGAGCCCAAGATTGCTGAGAAGATGTGCAGACCAGCTAGCAGCACCTCTAACTCGCATCTTTCAGCACTGCCTAGCACAGTGTAAATGGCCCTCTCTATGGAAAGAGGCAAATGTAGTCCCTGTTCACAAAAAGAAGAGCAGAGCAGAAATCAGCAACTACAGACCAGTGTCACTCCTGTCAATCACTGGTAAGATCCTTGAGACAATAATCTCAAGACAAATGACAAAGTTTTTTGACTATCACTCACTACTTTGTGATCGTCAGTATGGCTTCAGGAAAGGTTACTCTGCTGCTGATCTGTTGTTAAACCTCTCCACTAAGTGGCACCAGTCAATGGATGAATCCAAAGTCAGCTGTGTGGTAGCACTGGACATTGCTGGCGATTTCGACCAGGTGTGGCACCAGGGCCTCTTAGCAAAACTTCAAGCACTGGGAATTGCAGACTCTACGCTATGTCTCCTCAGTGATTACCTTCATGGTAGATCTCTAAGTGTAGTTCTCAATGGAACGGAATCAGCAAGACATCCTATTGGGGCAAGTGTTCCACAAGGAAGCGTGCTGGGACCATTGTTATGGAATGTCTACTTCAACGACCTTCTTCATCTCATCCCAGAATCACATGCATATGCAGACGACTGTACACTGACATTCACTTATCCAAGAGAAGAAATGCCAGCTGCTCTAAGCTACATCAATCACCAGCTGAGAGCTATATCAGTTTGGGGAAATAGATGGCAAGTAACATTTGCACCTGAGAAAACGCAAATGATGATCGTCTCTAGGCACCATGATGGTAATGCTGGTGCAGTAGTAAGGAAGAATGGGAGGGTGTTGGCACCTGGAGAAGAAGTTGATATCCTTGGGGTGAAATTTGACTCCAAACTAACCATGAAGAACCATGTTGTAAATCTTGCAAACAAGGCAGCCAGGAAGCTTACAGCACTTCGCCGTATCTCGCATCTACTTGACAGTAGGGGTTGCAAGATTCTGTACGAGGCACAAGTACGTTCGCACCTTGAGTATGCTCCACTTTCTTGGTTTGCCTGCCCCCCCTCTCATCTGCGACTGCTTGACAGAGTAGAGAACAGAGCAAGACGTCTCATCTCTCGCCTGGACCCATCCTGGATAGATCTGTCATTTCAGCAGAGCCTTCAACATAGGAGGGATGTGGGTGGCCTTACTGTTATGTACAAGGCCAATATTGTCAAAGTACCACACTTGGATCCACTTCGAGGACAGCTTGAAGCAAGCTTTTATGCCACAAGACGGGCAGAAAGCAGCAACTTCACTCTGGCTGTACCCTTCTCCAGAACTTCACTCCATCTGAGATCCTATATACCCAGGATGACTCGAGTATGGAACACATTCGTACAGCATAATGATGTCAACGAGATAAAGTCAGTTGATCAAATGAAAATGCTGGCCCACAGATGACTCCAACTTCATCCTGTTCCCTACTTGTATGTCTAATAACAATAAAAATGCTTTCAAATGAGCTGATGTAGGTAACAGCTCTTAGCTTGCCAATAAAGTTAGGAATCCTTAACCTGTAAATAGCTTGTCAATAAAGCTAGGGATCCTTAACCTTGTCAAACCCTGTGTAAAAAAAAAAAAAAATCCTGTTAATTTACGCACTTGCATTTGATACCATTTTGACCCACTTAGCAAATTACTAACTCAGGTTGACAGGGCAGTAAACCATTGAAGTTTCTTCTTTTATTAAAAACCATTGCAGAAGTAAACCAACGCTTTTACAAAGAGTAAAAAGTCACAACATCGTGGCTGGAAAAATGCACATATAGCCCAAGATGGATCGAAACGTCGTCAGAAGTTTCCTCTCCAAAGTGCAGGTTATTTGTGCGTAGCGGTTTATAACCACTACAAAGGCAAACTAATGGTTCACAGCAAATGTAGAGACGAAATAGCGAGTTGCAACATTGCAGAGGCAATCTAGTGGTTCACAACAATTACGGAGGCAAATTAGCGGTTCACAAAGTTCCCTCCTTTACTCTTACAAAGAATCGTTGAAAAAAATTCACCGGGTCTTTGGGGCTTGTTTGGTTTTAATCTATTTAAGAGCCATGTCGCTAATGACTAAGCTCTCGTATAATCTTCTTCCCGCAGGTTCTCTCTCTCTCACTGGTAAAAACGAAGCTCCTTTAAAATAAGCGCTTCTCTCTTCACTTATCTTAGCTGTATATTTCATGCTGCGACTTTATATTACATTTCAAAGTTGTTTTTAAATTGTTTATATGAGCATATTATGTGTCTTTATGAACCATACTTCGACAACTTACCCAGAGACTAAATTTTGATGATAAACACAGATCCCTTGTGCTGGGCTCCTTTAAATACCGGGGAAGGGCTCTTGATCCATGCTGATTACCTCCAGTTACCCAGGTGCTGCATGGCCCTTACAGGTTTAGCATTTTCTCCGTGCGTGTAATGATTGCAGCATGCAACAACAGCTGTCTTCCTGCACTGGTGTGTTTCTTCTTTCGGTAGAGATATTACGTCTCTTTAACGTATAAGCCTCCGTTGCCATGGCAACCATCCAGGTCGCTCGTCTCACTAATGCAATTGTGAGAGCCAAAGAAACCTTTAAAAACTGCATGTGTAATGTCTCCTTAATTTGTCTAAGACCTTTGAAGACTATATGTTATTAGACCACTAGTGAGGACCAAGTGGCAGACCACTAGTTATGTACATTAGTACTAGCAATAGTACGCAGACTAGTATTAACTGTACATAGCTGGTACTGACGGCTTACAAACACAACTCATTACGACTAGCAAAATCACTGGACGAAATTAAATAGTAATAAAATAATTTATAATAGGAACAGATAAGCAATGATATTATACTGTCAGGAGTTCCATCGAAATGAAAACAATGTTTCTCATCTCTCTCTTAAACGTTCTTGAGAGTTTGTTTCACATTTCAGTTGTTTCACATTGTGTTGGCGCTTCATATTTAAGTCATTTTCTGCGAATAGAAGTTTTAAAGATAGATGAAGAGGAAGAGAAGTGGGTGGGGGAACGGAGGGCAGATTTAACGAAAAGACCAGAAGACAGGAGGAATTAATTTGGCCAGGAGAAAGGGAGGATTAAGAGAAGGCAGGAGAAAGTTAGGATTAAAAGGGCAGGAGAAAGGCGAATGAGAGAATAAAAGTCACAATATCGTGGTTGGAACAATTCACAAATAACCACCACTTAGAGAGGAAATTTCTGAATATGTTCCGGTCTGTTTTGGACGGTTAAGTAATAGTAATAGTAATGGTGGTAATAGTAATGGTGGTAATAGTAATGGTGGTAATAGTAATGGTGGTAATAGTAATAATGATAGCAGTAGTAGTAACAATAGTTTTAGCAAATAATGAAAAGTGGGTAATAGGAGAGGGAAGAACGGAGAAAACACAGGAAGAAGTTGGAAAAATGGAGAGGACGCAAGAGAGGAATAGGAAAAAGAGAAAGCTGGAGAAAAAAATAAAAAAAAAATAAAAAATTAAGCAAATCAGACAAGTGTTTGTGCTGCCACTGAGGGGAGGCAGGAGAGGTACTAAGCCAGCAGTTATATAGATGGAGCCTCTCCTTCCCATCCCTGCACTCCCCTTCATGTATTACTGCGAAACAAAGGATAGAAGGGAAGAGCGGATTTAAAAGGGGAATACGGAAAAGTAAAGACAATGATGAAATAAGTGAATAGTTGAATAAGTGAATAGTTGATAATTAGTACAGGAGAGTGCATAAGATTAACTAATACTGGAAGAGATTTCGGATTATACTCGGATTATTTGCAGGTGTTGTTTGCAGGGTTATTTGTAGGTGTTGTTTGCATAATTATTTGCAGGTGCTGTTTGCAGGGTTATTTGCAGGTGCTATTTGCAGGGTTATTTGCAGGTGTTATTTGCAGGGTTATTTGCAGGTGTTGTTTGCAAGGTTATTTGCAGGTGTTGTTTACAGGGTTATTTGCAGGTGTTGTTTGCAGGGTTATTTGCAGGTGTTGTTTGCATGGTTATTTGCAGGTGCTGTTTGCAGGGTTATTTGCAGGTGTTATTTGCAGGTGTTGTTTGCAGGGTTATTTGCACCTAGGTGTTGTTTGCAGGGTTATTTCCAGGTGTTGTTTTCATGGTTATTTGCTGGTGTTGTTTGCAGGGTTATTTGCAGGTGTTGTTTGCAAGGTTATTTGCAGGTGTTGTTTGCAGGGTTATTTGCAGGTGTTGTTTGCATGGTTATTTGCAGGTGCTGTTTGCAGGGTTATTTGCAGGTGTTATTTGCAGGTGTTGTTTGCAGGGTTATTTGCACCTAGGTGTTGTTTGCAGGGTTATTTGCACCTAGGTGTTGTTTGCAGGGTTATTTTCAGGTGTTGTTTTCATGGTTATTTGCTGGTGTTGTTTGCAGGGTTATTTGCAGGTGTTGTTTGCAGGATTATTTGCTGGTGTTGTTTGCAGGGTTATTTGCTGGTGTTGTTTGTATGGTTATTTGCAGGTGTTGCTTGCATGATTATTTGCAGGTGTTGTTTGCAGGGTTATTTGCAGGTGTTGTTTGCAGGGTTATTTGCTGGTGTTGTTGCATTGCCCCATTCATTACTGAAATAAATTTCAGTATATAGTCTTGTGTTTTAAGTTCATTGACTTACTGATATGGTGCTTATTTCCCCCCCTATTATAATCAACAAGCTTGAAGTATAATAATTAGGTAGAAAAAAAATTGCAGATGTGGTTTGCACGGATTTTGCGAAGGTATTCGACAAATGCTCAAACAGGAAAAGTAAGGAAATAGTTTTATTAATTTCTAATAAAGAGCTAAGAGTGGTAATAAAGAAAACAAAATCTAGTGTCTTAGCAAAGGTAAAAAAAAATAAAGATGAGTGCCACATGGCACGTTCCTGGCTTCTCTTCTATTTCTCATTCCCACTACATTTATAAAAAGCTAGCCACAGTTTCGTATCATTCTTTGACGGCGATCAGAAGATTAAAAAGGAAGGGGCCTCAGCAGAAGGTATAGAAAATTTACAGTCAGGTATCAACCAAGTCTTGAAATGGGCAAAAAATAAATTTCAGTTGGTTAGAGATGGGAATACTGAAGATCTCAAAACAAGCAGAAAATACAGAATGAAAACAGACTATCTCACAGACACAGATAAAAGACTCGAGAGTAATAATAATGATAATAATATAAAATAATAATAATAATATAAATGTATATATCAATACATCCGTCATTTGGAGAAAGCAATACAGCAAATGCAGTTAAGGCTAGAAAAATGCCCAGAAAGTTATCAGAGCTGGAAAAGGTACAGAGATCCGTTGCTACTCTCAGAGTCCATAGATTATAAAAACTACTGGAACCACCTTAAAATCCTTGATATATATTTACTCTATGGAGCTAAATATAGAGGTATAGTATAACATAAACATGAAAGATACCTAAGACTCTAATTACAAATCTACACACTATCATAATTTACAGGAGTGAGAAATATTGTGGAACTGTGGAATTATATCCTGTGAAAAGAAGGAGCGTCATGAACACGATGAGCACTGTGCGAAAATCCACACCAGCAGATATCTGCTACCAGCAGATATCTGCTACCAGCAGATATCAGAAATATTGCCAGAACACGTAAAGGAGTTTTCAAAAGGAAAGTAGAGCACTGGTCACAGACCGGGTCGCGGGGGCGTTGACCTTCGGAACACTCTCCAGGTATACTCCAGGTATACTGCCTCCGTAAGCTACCTGATCATCTAGTTTGTCATTAACAGTAATAGTCTATATGAAGGAAATTGTCTCCATACAGCTAAGTAGGGACAAGGGGACATAAAACATAACAAGTCTTATTTAATGGTTAAATCGTTAGTGTTGTGTTTGAGATGCAATCAACAAGTTAAATCTTATTACAAATGTAACTCGTAATTAGTTACATTCGCAATCATGAAGAGCTTTAAATTTAAGTAATACTCGCTGCATTAATAATGATATTAGTTGCTAGAGTGCCAGTGTAAAATGCTGGCACTCCTGGAGATGAAGCACTGTTAGGTCAGCGAATTTAAAACTCCAGGTGCTAGCAACGCTCTGACAGGCATTTAAACAAAGGAACTCAACTAGAGAGTATCTGCTGCACGCGCGAAAGCTTTCAACACCTTGGGAAGTGCCCTTGGAAATTACACACTTAACAGGGTACAATGTCACTAAGAAAGTGAATTTATTATGGTATTATAGCTATGAGACCATATAAACGTCACTAGTTCAAGCCAACAGACAGCGATGAACAACGTCGGTGTTTGCTTGACAAAGAATTAGGATTGAAACAAAGTATTAGCTGCAGTAATGCTACTGGAATGCATCGTCAAGATCTGGGTATTTAATTTAAGAGAAAACAAGCCAGAGGTTTTATGCACTAAGGCATCTGGTAGTGTTTACAATTCTTTGAAATGTTTCATCTGAAAGGAAAGATTACAAATGGATCTAGACAGACTTCAGGTCTAGTCTGACAAGTTGCTAGTGAAATTCAACGCAGCAAGTCTGGAGAAGAGCAAAAAAGATCACAGACGGAGTACAGGCTCTGGGGAGCAAAGGCTGCAAACATCACTCAAGGAGGACCTTGGAGTAAATATTGTACTAAGCATATCACTTGAATAACTGCTGCACCAAATGTGCATCTGGTAAACCTGTGGCAAGATTTCCGAAATCTATGTAAGTAGTCATTCAAGACACTGTATACTGTGGACGTCAGGCCCAATGTTCTATAAGGAGAAGTTAAGAGAACTCAACCTAATGACGCTAGAGGACAAAAAAAGACTAGGGAACATATAGTAACAACGAACAAAATACTGAGAGGAATTGATAGGATGGACAGTGACAGATTGTTTGATAGACGGGAAACAGGAACACTAGGGCAAAGAAGAAAGTTAAAAACAGAGAGGAGTCACAGGGATGTCAGTATTTCTTCAGTCTTAGAGTAGTCAGGAAGTGGAGTGACGTGGAGGTTGGAATGATAGAGGCAGATATATACGATAAGTGCTTTCGAAGCTAGGAGAGTGTGAACCTAGTAGCTACCAGCGAGAAGGCGGGGTCAGGTGAAAATAGGTGAGAACACACAGGCACACACAGACACAGACACAGACACAGACACAGACACAGACACACACACAGACACACACACAGACACACACACACACACACACACACACACACACACACACACACACACACTGGAGGACAGAAGGGTCAGGGGAGACATGATAACGACATATAAAATACTGCGTGGAATAGACAAGGTGGACAAAGACAGGATGTTCCAGGGAGGGGACACAGAAACAAGAGGCCACAATTGGAAGTTGAAGACACAAATGAGTCAGAGAGATAGTAGGAAGTATTTCTTCAGTCATAGAGTTGTAAGGCAGTGGAATAGCCTAGAAAATGACGTAGTGGAGGCAGGAACCATACACAGTTTTAAGACGAGGTTTGATAAAACTCATGGAGCGGGGAGAGAGAGGGCCTAGTAGCAACCGGTGAAGAGGCGGGGCCAGGAGCTAGGACTCGACCCCTGCAACCACAAATAGGTGAGTACAAATAGGTGAGTACACACACACGCACGCACACACGCACACGCACACAAGAAGACCGTTCAAAAAGTAGAGGAGCAGATAGGAATAGTAGGGAAAGCGTACAATGGATCAGGGAATACCTGACAGGAAGGAAACAACGAGTGTTGGTACGTGATGAGGTGTCAGAGTGAGCGCATATGTCGAGCAGGGTGAATGATATGATGGAAGGAATAAATTCATAGGTGTCCCTGTTCGCCGATGGTGTAAAACTAATGAGGAAAATACAAGCGGACGAGGATCAGGTAAGAGTACAGGGGGATCTAGAGAGGTTGCAAGCCTGGTCCGGTAAATGTGTCCTACTAATTGCAAAATCATTAGCTTGGAGAATGACAAAGTAGAATGCAGACAGAGAACAGGCTAGGGGGATCAAAAGCTGCAAACCTCACCTAGGAAAAAGGATCTTGGGGTGAACATTATACCGAGCCCATCCCCATCGGTACACATCAACCAAATAACAGTTGCAGCATTTGGGCGCCTGGCAAACCTAAGAATAGCGTTTCAACATCTAAGTAAGGAGTTATTCACAATGCTGCACACCGTGTACGTCAGGCCCATACTGAAGAATGCAGCACCATTATGGAATCCTCACCTGGTCAAACACGTCAAAAAATTGGAGAAAGTGCAAAAATTTGCAACTACACTAGCCCTGGAGCTAAGGGGTATGTCTTATGAGGGAAGGTTAAGGGAACTCAACCTGATGACACTGATGATAGGACTGATAGGGGGGGATATGATAATTACGTATAAAATACTAAGAGAAATTGACAATTAGATATGGCTAGAATGTTTCAGGGTTGGGACACAGGAACAAGGGGACACAACTGGAAGGTGAAAGCTGAGAGGAGATATAGGGATCTTAAGAAGTATTTCTTTAGCCTAAGAGTTGTCAGAAAGTGAAACAGTAGTGGAGGCAGGATCCATACATAGCTTTAAGAGGAGGAATAATAAGGCTCTTGGAGCGGGAAGAGGGTGGCCTAGTAGCGATTAGCGAAGAGGCCGGGCCAAGAGCTGTGAATCGACCCTTGCAACCGCATATAGGTGAGTACACACACACACACACACACACACACACACACACACACACACACACACACACACACACACACACACACACACACACACACACACACACACACACACACACACACACACACACACACGATTCTCTTAATCATATGAGGTCCCGCTCAATGCCTCATTAAGAGCATTTTAAAAACTCCTTCGTTGCTCAAATATTTGTGTCCTTGACTCAAGGTCACAGTTTGGTGTTCAAGGTTAAACATCTGGTTCTGTTCTTCTGAAGACTGAATATAAAATGCCTTCAGACGAGCACAGTCCTACCAATAGTCTGGATACACAGCTGCTAAGATTACTGAATGCCTTGGTACCTTAAGTCTGAACGTATTACTGTCTACAGAATGAAAATCCTACCACCTAAAGGATAAACACATTGCTACATAGAGATTATCTGGAGTGTGTTCTGGTCCCAGACCAGGCCTCCTCATGGGTTAAGGCCTGATTAACTAGTATGTCACTGCTTGCTGCACGTAGTCTAACGTACCACAACACCGCTGACCAAGAACTGACTTTAGGAGTTTATACAGTTTCCTCTTCAAAATCCAGCTGCCCATTTTTCCAGTCACTGGCATCCATTTGGTGCACTATTACACCACGACTGCACTTATCGAAGGATATTGCAAAAGTCTGTGTATGCTACATCAGCATCCAAGATCATGCCGTAGTGGTCCAGTAGTTGCTACAGGCAGGAGCGACCTGCTCTAATTGTTGTGAATCCATGTGGTTAGCGATCTTGTTTCTCAAAACTCTTTCAACGATATTTTATAATGAAGAACGTCGGTACTACTGGTCTACAGTTCCTTGCTACTGTTTTGCTGTCAGCTTTGTGGAGTGTAATTATATCCGTTGTTTTTTTAACAAGTGTCGGAGGGCTTTCCTGATTAGGCTCCCTGTCCTTAGAATATTTAAGACACATGATATGAGTTTCTAGTAGTTTTTAAAGAACATTTAGTTCTAAGAGTTTGGGCATGGGGTAAAGTGCATGGGCATATTGCCTTGTCGGCTCCACTGTTTGCTTGTTAAAGGCAAATTTATTACAGAGTTTCAATGATTTATACGTATGTGTGGGAATGTTCGTCGGTGCTACCTGGGATTATTTCTGCTATCACACTATTTACATATTCCTCCATTTTAAGCATCATAAATCAAAATCATCAGGCAACAAGATAATTGGGGCTGGGATTGAAAGACTTTCCACGCAGTATTCAATTATTGAAAGCTCTTCCTTGAACTGTTGGGAAGTTGCTCTTAACATTTTTAGCCAAAACTTCAACTACATCATTTCTGGTGTTAAGTAACCTTGTGAAAATGAGTGACTCTTAGACAAACAGGCCATACTCCGACTTGTCTGTTCTTTTGGTATACATATTTCTTCATCAAAGCTGTTTACTGTACAGGTCTCTGTGAAAGCTACATACATTACATCTAACTCCGTGAGAAGTTCACTAATAAACGGTATTTTGTTGTTGGTGGATGGATGAAGGTCCTTAATAATTACAAAAACAAATGATCTACTGCTTGATTATCAAAGAATTTTATTTTTAACATTAATATCTGTAGTTTTGGAGTGGAAGCTACTGCATACGCAGCTGCCAAAAGAGTGAACACGCTGCTGCTGCCTAAAACCTTTACAGTTGTTACCTAAAACCTGAATACATTGCTACATAAAGACTGAATACATTACCGTGTAAAGACTGAATATATTCCTGGATAAATATTGAATGCATTGCTACCTAAGGACTAGACGCTTTGTTACCAGAAAACTGAGCACATTGCTGCTTAAGTACTATGTAAGAGAGCTGCCTATGTCCACAGCCACACAGTTTTAGTGTGTATAAGTACCGTGATCATAACAAGTCTGGTACGTTTCTTTAGCGTCGCCGTTCAGGGGAGATGCCTTGATGCTAGCAAAGAGCTGGCATCAAAGCATCTTCTTTTCTCGGAATAGTCCTGATTGTCGTCCATTCCCGAGGCGCTATATGAGCCTATGAGTTTAGCGCTTCCCTGTTAAAAATATAATAATTTTAATTACTTTATTATCCATGCTTTATGCATGCACTTCAGGGGTAAAGCGAGAAGTTCCAAGAACTTCTCGCTTTACCCCTGAAGCCATCGTGACTCAGTGGCATTACTCGGAAAACAAATTCATTACTCGGTAGGGAAATTGATGGGACGTTGAAGGTTATATACCCCCATAGGGTCAATGTCCTCTGTCACCAGATCCCCTTAAGTGGTCGAAGCCTTTCTCTTCCAACCTCTAGGTCTTCCTCGGTCTCACTGTCTCTCCTTTCTCTCCCTATCTCTCTCCCTCTCTCTCTCTCTCTCTCTCTCTCTCTCTCTCTCTCTCTCTCTCTCTCTCTCTCTCTCTCTCTCTCTCTCTCTCTCTCTCTCTCTCTCTCTCTCTCTCTCTCCCAGCTCCCTGGTTTTATATGACCGTGTCTACCATTCTCTGCACTATTTTTAAATTCATTTTATCTCCAGCTTCTGTGCTTTTGTTTTTTCCATTTCTGTTTTGTTACGTCTACTAAACAGAAAAATTAACACTGCATAACATGTTAAATTAACCCTGCATAACATAGCACTACATACCATGTTATGCCATTCCAAAACACTTACATATACAGAACATTAAATAAAGACAATAATGTTAATACTTGACAATAAAACACAGGAAATAGAGTAATAAAATAATAACCTAGATGAGGAATAAAGAAAAAGGTAAAACAAGAAAATATGTTAATTCATGAAATGAAACTTAAATTAAACATTTAACTCGTGAAATATTAGATAACGAGGCCAGGTCACAGAGAAGGCCAAAGGGGGCGTTGACCCCTGAAACCCTCTCCAGGTATACCTCTCTCCCGGTATACCTCTCTCCAGGTATACCTCTCTCCAGGTATAATACATTACATATCATTAACAATTTGTTGGCTAGTAATACTTAATAAGGTAACTAAGCTAAGAATAACAGAATTAAAATATGAAAGCTAGTCAAAATCAATGGGCATTTTTATAATACCTAACAGAGCATAATAACACCAGTATAACACAGTACAAAACACAAAGCCTCACTGCATGTAACACACCATGAAGCACAACAAAAGCACACAGAAAAAATTTTTCCCTCAGCTTGCCAATTATTTTAAATACGATAATATCAATTCACACACGTGAAAGCCTTAATTACCTAGCCAAGATTAAATTTATTCCGTGTGTGTTAATGGCTGGAATTTGATTTTTGGTGGGAGAACAGTGTAAATACTCACAGAAGAACACCCCTCATAGAAAAGTTATTAGTTTACTTTAATCTGTTTAATGTATACTTTATATTAGTATGCAAGTTAATTACTGTCTTAATGACCCACGTGCAATCTACATTTTTTAAACCTAACACATTCACTATTGCTGTACTTTTGTTTACCTGTCTCTCAGGCGTGACTGGAGACATGTCACTGTACTTCCCTAGCAACGCCTTCCATTTCAGACGACGACTGGGTCGCCATATTGATCGCTCGCATGGGGGAGATTAAAACAATTCAATGGTATTGACACAGTGTGTAATAGGACTGGGTCTCAGACCCTCCACTACGGAGTGGAGATCACAGGCTCAGGCTCGGTGATCGCCATTCCTCTGTTAACAGGAGTGTCACTGACATTTTTCTGTCACTGGGTCAACAGACAGAAAGAGAGATAGACACAAAATTCATGGTAAAGAATGCTTTGTATATCATATAAATCACCTCCTACTTTCCCCAGCAGGTTGGCAAGAGTTGCTTCATACCCAGGCATTCGTAACCCTGACCATGTCTGTACAATACATAATCAAATCTTTCTTCATTTCCACTAATTAATGCGTCCTGGATACATAATTTCTCTCTATGTCTGTCTGTCTGTCTGTCTGTCTGTCTGTCTGTCTGTCTGTCTCTGTCTCTGTCTCTGTCTCTGTCTCTGTCTCTCTCTCTCTCTCTCTCTCTATGTCTTTCTCCACTTTCACCTTTATCTTATTCTTGTACTTTCAGATAACTATCGAAATGTGAAACAAGTACCACATTAAAAAATGGATACCGTGAATTTTCTAAAATATACGAAAAGTTATGCTTCGAATCATTGAGTTTACATTCATACTGAATAGGCTTTCCATGACATTTTAAATTTTTAGCCCTCTCTTTTTATCCCTTCATTATTGCCTTTATCTCAACACATTTCCTGCTTTTCCCCTCTGTAGTAACCTTTACTCTTATGAAGGTCGGCTGAATAACTAGGTCGATGCAGTGTACCTCAGTAAACACTTTGAGTGTTGGACTGCATTAGGTAAAACTTAATGAACCAGGTTTTCGGTGTCATCTGTCATTGTCCTGTGTTCAGAAAATAATAGAAGACCGATTGGAATGGCTCATTGACTGCTGGACCTTCGTTATTGATGCTTGGTCGCTCGTGACATTTTTCCGGTTGCTGGATGTTACTGTTAGAAGTTTGGCTTTGTATATCGAGTTCAGGACCTTGATGCTTATGGCTGCTCATGACTGCTTATGTCTTCTCATTGTTTGATATATAAACTATTAAATTCGCAGAGATAAGTTATGCGATGATGAATACTTCATATTTTAACTGACTTACTCATTTAGCGCTTTATTTTAGCAGTTATTTTATGTAACATTCTCAAAGCTTAGCTTTTCTAAATACATCTTAAATTAATATGTTCAAATGCTATTTTTTTATATACCTTTCGCTCTGGGTTGAGCTTTGTTATAACTTGATAAAGCTCGTCTACCTACATCAAAAACTTGGTTTGCTCCGCAAAATACTTGTCGACAGTATTTGCTCACACATTTTTTTTTTTCTATGGTCATGCTACGGTATCTTAAATATCGTTAAGTAAAGATAATTTCAAACTTATAGAAAATTTACTGACTTTGATAATATAATTTTAAAATGCAAAAGCCAAATTATTTCATAATTATTAAGATACATAAAGAAAATGTACATTTTTCAGTTTCCTGCAGGACAGACCCTATTCCTAGATCCTTCCGCTCAGTATCCTGCTAGTTGAACAATGGCTTCTATAACATAGCTGAACCACTTGCCAAGAAACTTCTTCATCGCTATCCCACATAAGAACATAGGAATGGAGGAACACTGCAGAAGGTCTACTCACAAACTTATCCAATCTCCCTTCCAAGCTACCTAAGATTTTAGACTATAACCCCACTCGGTAGATCGTCAGATGCAGCATTCTCCACCTGACCTCAGCATTCTGAACCTGACTGTAAATACTCTCGTACCTTCTACCCCAGGTAGATCTGTTTGTGACTTGAAAAAGCCCACTGTGTGGGCGAGACGTTGTCAACAAAGGATCAAATTAAACTGCATATGTGTTGATATTTCCATTGTGTCGGTATTTTATACCATTTATTTCCATCCTGCTAGTTAGACTGCAGACACTTATCCCCTCACTCATTATCATTCTGGTTAGACACCATTTACTAATACCCTTCACTCAGTCTGGTGATGGATAGATCCCCTGATCTGTATCCTTTGGTCCTTTCGCTCAGCATTTAGTTGGTCCGTACCTTGATCCCGTCACTCAGTATCTTGCTGGTGAGATCCTCTGATCCCTTTCCCCAATATCCTGCAGGCTGGTGTTCTTCCTCTGATCCTCTCAAATTCTCCTCTCCTACGCACTTACAGATCTGCTGCTTACGTACAACCGTTCGGAAATTGTTTTCTTTGTCTTTTCCGACTCGAGGGATCGAGCTAAGGATTTCCTGGGGTTACTATTTATCTGTTCTTTCTACGTCTTATTCACTAGGCATATTTATTTGGGTCATTATGTAATATCTAATTTTTTAGCATGTGAAATAAAGCCTTAATAATTTAAATTGCTTTAAATGCTTTCTCTATATTCTTATATATATTCAGTTTTTACACTAATTTTTTTAATCTATTCGGTAAAGTATGTTAAAGATAAAGTAAGTTAAAGATAACATTCAAATTTTCTTTTTAATTCGTTGCATTTCATTACATTACTGTCAAATTTCCAACTGGTTTACTCCATGAATTTTTCTCACAGATTTATTAAAACTGATCGATCGATAAATTACAATTATTTCCAACAACTTTGGTAACCCATCTCAGGCATTTGTGTTTATAAATGTGTAAGACCAGTAAGACGAATTAAATTTCATGTTAGCAACAATTATGACAAACACAGGAGTACTTTCAATGGGCGCAGTGAAGCTCTGGGCTGTGTTGTGTGCTTGCCCGTAACGCAAACAATAGGGCAATCAAGGATGAGGCATCTACCTACCTGGAGTCTACCTGGAGGGCATTCCGGGGATCAACGCCCCAGTGGCCCGGTCCAAGACCAGGCCTCCCTGTGGATCAGGGCGTACCTAAGGCATAAAGTATAAGCAAGAAGACAGTTTTAGTTTGACAGTCCCTGCAGTGGAATATATGAACAGTTATATACTACAATATGTACAAATAGGCTGGACCAATTAAGCCGAATAGTGAAGAGAGTTTGGAGAGAGTAAGAGAACACACTCACTGATACAGCAATAAACCAGCTATACAGAAAAATACAATGGATCTGTTACGCGTGTCAACCCTGGCAGATGAGGGCTCTGACGGTCTAGGCTGTTCCTTCATACGAGGTAACTTTACCCAGGCCACTCTAGTAAATAAGTATGTTTATTTGGGTACAGGTGCACAAATATAGTTACACAAATTATCGTACATAGTAACACGTATAAATTACCTGAATAACTCATGAAAAAAGTGCCTTATTTTCATTGGAATTATTAGTTAGCCACCCCGTAAAGCAATTATGTACACATCTTACAAAGCAGTAAGTAACCGTACCTAAGGCTGGCTAAGATGACATGCAGAACATGGTTTCGTGTGATGTATGTCGCTTGTAAGCCGATTGTCCGTGAACAGCGAGCTTAAACGAACATCAGCTGCCAGAAACACCCGCCAGTTGCATACGGCAGAAGACACACCAATATAGACACCAGTTTGTTTATTTTGTGATAAAAATGAGAATAAAAATGTATATATCCTGGAATCTATTTTTATAATTATATGGATTAATAACAACATAATTTTAGGTTTCTTCAGGCAAATTTATATAGGAAATTTCTTGACAAGTAACGAAATCAGTTCCGTGTTCGCAGTCGTATGATCTTCATTTCGCTGATCAGTGGAAGAGGTTTTAAAACGACTTGAGCTAGTTTTCGACAGCTATATTGCTGTAAGATTTTTCTATAAAAACCTCCAGTTGTGGTCACAGTGGTGGTTCATATTAGCTTTCCTAGTGTATAGAGATATGCCTTTTTGGATGAATCTCATTAGACTGGCATGATCTGCAGTTTTTAGGACTGGTTTGCAATGGGCTCAGATCTTCTCTGTTCTGTGGATTACTTCTTTAATTTGGGAAACATTGCAAAAGTATTAAATTTCATACTTCTGTTCTCTAGTATGATAAAAGTAACTTTTTTCTAATTTCTATAACTTGGAAACGAAGACAGTATAACTTGAACCGAGCTTAAACAGTGCTAACTAAATGGCTTGTTATACTGATGCTACTGAAGCAAACTTATGACAGAGATTGACGTCTTCATCATTACTGACTACTGAATGCACCTCATATATATAATGACATACAACATGCTAACTGGAGAAGCCAGGTACATGTATTAAAAAAAATCACATAGAGAGGGGGATTATGTGCAAATCTTATGGGTTCCATCACTTACTGATTTATCTCTACGTGTTAAATCTGATAAAATAGTTGAATATACTTTGATCTGTGTCAAGCATTAGAAACTTTATTAGAAGAGCCGTTAACAAAGAATCATAATATCATAGGAATACAATTAAAAGGCCTAATTAGATCTTCAACTATGATAACATGAACGTAAATAAGCACATATATGGAACAACTTGTAATGTAAATAAACGATTGATGTAGGAGTCAAGCTTATGCTTGACTACAAGTACTTTTGACTATACGGTATACACACAAACGAGGAATCAGACTAAATGCAAAGTACTATACTGTATGTATAGTATACTGTATATATTGTATACTGTATGATTTATCAAGATATTTTAAATAATTATCCTAAATTTACTTGAAGCTCACTGAATATTTTATTTTTATCACCATCCTTAATAAACTGTAGTGACTGTACTGCGTTAAAAACCAAATTTCTGAGATACTCAAAATCACCTTGTCTGACAGCAATTATTCCGCAGTCAAGGTCACTTAGATTACATTTCTTCCCCTGTCTGATGTTGTCTGAACAACAACTGAACCTCTTGACCATGTCTGCTGCCACCTCAGTGCCTAATTGGACATTTTCATTAAAGAGCATGTGTACAAGTGTACCTAATAAAGTGGCCACTGAGTGTGTATATCCCGACGTGCTCCTGTTAATCTTTTGGACTCCTAGATTCTAGACTTTTTATGCATCCAGATGTTGTTCTGGTAGATATGGAGGCACAATAAATCAACAGCTTGGAAAACAAAAATAATCTCGTACTTTTATACATTTTAATTTTTTAAGTCACCTCTTCGATTATTATTTTCGTGTTTCATTTAGATGGTTGTTGTTGTTGTTGTTGTTGTTGTAGTTGTTGTTGTTGTTGTTGTTGTTGTTGTTGTTGTTGTTGTTGTTGTTGTTGTTGTTGTTGTTGCTGTTGTATTATTTAACATCTCGTTGTAAAAGAAAACAGAATAACCACACAGTAGCGTGTTAAGGTTTATTTCGTACTGTATTTTGCTCTTTGAATATTAAACGGCCCCTTTAAAAATTTTAATAATTCCTTACTGACAATGCGAAAATGTGTGTCGCACTTGAACTTTTCATATCATATTCTCGTGTTTTGTTCATGGAACAGGAAGTTATTTTCTTGTCAACAACATGTCATAAAATATGGCAACAAATACCACTAAATTCACTTCTTATTATCTGCGACGCTGAAACCAGCATAACAATTTTGCATTTAATT